>NC_067139.1:15110756-15269261 GCF_903995435.1 Acomys russatus
AGAGTAAGAGATTTTTGACAGACTTATCCACATTCCTGTAATCAAAGTAAATGTTGCCTACCTTGATGTAATTCCTCTCCCAGCAGTCATTTGTAGACACGTTTGCTGAAGATATGACTATCAAAGGTTGCAAGAGTACAATTAGTTTCTGATATCTGCTAATGCCATTTTTGCCACATAATTATAATGAAGAAAATCAAAACACAAACAATAGCTGGGGAAGAGGAAAAACTCACTAGATTAACAACAATCATAATCATTCAGACTCACTCATCCAGGAGCTGTAGCCATGTCACCACAGCCAAATCCAAACCCCGACGTGAGCATAATTAAGCAGGACAATCGCACATCTTTGAAAAATGTGGGCATGTCAAGCCTAATAAAAATAAGAAACAGCCATGTAAGCTTCCAGTCAAACACTGTGTCTAGAGGCAAGAGCAAAGCATGCTGGGATTTTGCTTCAGTTTAATCGTAGCATATATCATTTGCTCTGTCAGTTTTCACCTGTTGAGTCCAAAACACAGACGGGTAGTGAATATTTTAAGCCTGAGTGCTATGTGATGAATCACACTTTCCCCTCTCTTTTTGTTCGCAATTGTTGGCAAAGCTAAACTGTATAAGCCAGCCATCCTCATGGACTGTGGTTTCCATGGGAGCTAGTGGGGTTCTGCTGTATTTTTCCAATGGTTTGTGAGAGAGGTCAGCATGCCGGATTTTCACAGAGGAAAAGTGGAAAATGTTTACATTTCAGTTAATTCCTTACATCCAGTTATACCAGAGGGAAAATGGCACAGAAAAACTACAATTCAAAGTTCTTATTTTTGGAAAATCAATTTAGACTTTTGGCAACAGACATGAATTTTTTTTAAGGTGATAAAATACACTTGTTTGAATTTCTCACCACAATTAATGGACAGGCTGACAGCTGGTACACTGGATCGGTCATTAAAAAGTTAATGGCTGTGGATAAATTACCAATGTGATTGCTATCGCCTAACAAACTTTAAAACTAAAAAATGTAAAACTGAATACTGATATAAATAGATAGTTTAGCAAGGAGATAAAAGGAGAAGAGAAATAATTATGTCTTGCAGACTTAAAACCAATGCGTGTACAACCGATGAACACAAGATCTCCTGACTCAGAATAGCACAGTAATAATCATTTCAGATGAGTGCACTGAGGGAATGTGAAAATTAATAGGTGAAAGTTTAATGAGAAATAAGGTATTGGCAGAATGGCATAGCATCTTGCCTCCCCCAATCTACCAGTTATGAAGGGAGAGGTATTCTTCAAAACGTGTAACTTGTTTATAGTCATAGAATAGCAGTAATTTCGACCAATCAGACACACTCAAACTCAGGGGCATTCTGCGAAATGATCCGGTCAATGCTCTTCAGGAATATCTCAGTCACACAATATGAGGACAGACTGAAGACTTGTCCTGGATAAAAGGAGGAAGGAGACACAATAAAGAAAGCCAGTGCAGGGCCTAGAGAGACATCAGTGTCCTGAGAAGACCTAATTATATGCTAAAGTTTATTCTATAGAGTTTATGTTTCTATATGAATTTCTTCACTTTTATAATTAAACTGTAGTTATACATGCTTATACACAGTAGCATTGTGGAAAGCTGCATGAAAAGTGTATGAACTCCCTTCTATAAGTCTAGAAATGTACATGAATATTGTTATACTATTTATGTATTGATTTGCTGGGGTTCAAGTTAGGTTAAAAATATCCTAATCATGGGACTTAAATGTTTATATAGTTAAGAAGTAGTGGAAATCATTGCAAGAACTTCTGAGAAAACAAGTTGAAAGTATAAACTTTAAAACACCCCTTATGAGAGTGTCAGTAGATAATCACTGGCCACTAATAACAACATACATTGTCCCAGGGAGCTGAGCTTCTTTCAGTAAGATATATGCCTTACAGCCCACCAGTTCTCTCAGATGATGCTCTGTCCATCCTCCCAGCTCCAACTTGCCTCAGAACAACAAGGAGCTCATAAGGAGACTGAACAGGATGTAAGACATGTCACTGTTGAAACTGTTTTATTCTAATTATGATAGAAACAACTACCTTCGAGCCAGTTTCTGAAAGTTCCTTTCCTTCTTTGTTTTTAGTAGTAAAAGTGAAAAAAAATACAGATTTAGAGGGGGCTTGAATTGGCCCAATAATTTGGTTAAAGTAAATAGTGTTTTAATGCAGGGAATAGTCTCCCATAGATGCAGTTTGGTCACTAATGCTCACAATTACAACAGGTCCAATCCCTAGGGCCTCAGCACAGCCCTGGCTCAGATTATTTCATATGTGTTGGGGATGATCAACAAATATCTTTGACTGCAAAAATGTTGGTTTGTTGGAGTCAGTTTTGTGAAGTTCCTTGAGCTAGATTTGACAGTCAAACACTGCATAATGGCACCAGGAAGTTGGCACCCTTGGTAGATATCAGTTTATCCACACAGTCCTAAAAGTGCTCATTTCACTTCCTAGTCAGATGAAACATAAGGACAAACCATCCCATGAACAAATGATGTCAATCTTTCCAGATATAGAGAACAATGCAAACAATATTTAAGGAGCCGTGACTCCAAAAATTAGCAGGATTGTTGAACACTGAGGCTACATTCACATGAATGGTTAACTTTTATGGGTTGTATAATAATTAACACTAATAAATATCACACATAGGCAGGCATATCTCTACACAAAACAGTTTTAAAAGCATATTTGAATCCCTTGAGCAATATTGTTTTAATTTATGAAGCATCTTGTTGCCAGAAGTTGAGACCAATGACCCAAAAGAGAAAGCAGATCCAAAGCACTTGATATCTCTCTCTCTCTCTCTCCCTCTCTCTCTCTCTCTCTCTCATTTGTGTGCCCATATCTATCCATATCTGTGTCTATATGTCTCTATATTCCTCTTACATAATGCATAATGACATAAAATTTTGGCTTCTTGAAATGCATAAACTTGAGAACACATTCACCTTAAAAACTGTAAATTCTTGTTTTGCACTTCTAGGTTCAGTCCATTAGAGGCCAAATAAAATGTGTAATACAGTAAATATGTCATGAGAAAAAGCAAAACAGAAAAACCAACCCAGCCTCCTAGAAAACTCATAGCTAACGGTGGACTGAATGCTTCACTTGTAAAATTTTCCTTATTTGTATCCATCCTCCAAAAAGAAAGAAAGGAAATATCATTTGAGTCTCTGGGTTGTGTTTTGCCTGTACACGTTCCCACTGGGAGAACATACTTTCACTGCCTGAGAGGCCAGTGAGGTCAGCTCTGATTTCCGTCCTACATCTCAGGCCACCAGAGGAGAGGAGGGTAGGCCATGTGGTCTGTTTATTTAAACTGCACCTTATTAGAAGAGGGGGGGAAAAGTCACTCTCATCAAAGAAACTTTCTTTTGCAACAGATGGAAACTATCACAGAAGACCATAACCAAGCAAAACGCAGAGTTGTGGAGCCTAGTCCCAATGGCTACATCTACTGAACAACTGCTGCACCTGAAACAGGGGGTTCGTTGCAGAAGAGGGGGCGGGAAGATTGTAAGGGCCGGAGGATTGGGGAGTTTGCTGTGAGATTGTGTAAGCTATGCTCGTCAAGTCTCATCAACATGACTGCCTGATCATGAGCTGACCAAGGATAACAACAACAATACTGTGCTGTTGTTCTGTTCTGTTCTGAGCATTAACAGTGATGCTTATGTGGACAAGGGAAAGACCAGGAGGCCCCAGTCCTACTGGCAACCGGTCATGCCAAGAGTGGGCGAAATAAAACCCAACACTAAGTTTTGTGAGGACATGGCTTGCCAGAAATTTCACTTGAGTCCCTGCTAAGAGTTCTTTAATTGTGGCCCCTGCCATTGAGAACTCAGGATCTCATTGGAATGGTAAAAATTCGGATCCTGAAAGCTAAGTAAGAGAAGCCATACAACTGGGGTGGGGGCCTTAATTACACACTAATTACACACAGTTGTAAGAGAAAGAAATTGTGTGCTGAAGCTGCTCCACAAAGGTTATAGTGGACTGTCCTGAAGTAAGGAAGAGTAAGGTCTGGATAACAGCAAGTGTCTTACTCCATGTTCTATTGCTGTGAAGAGACACTGTGACCATAGCAACTCTTATAAAGGAAAACATTTCATTGAAGCTGACTTACAGGTTCAGGAGTTTAGTCCACTCTTGTCATGGTGGGGAGCATGGCAGCATGCAGGCAGACATGGTGCTGGAGAAGGAGCTGAAAGTTCTACATCTGGATCAGCAGGCAGCAGAAAGAGAAAGACACTGGGCCTGGCCTGAGCATTTGAAAGCTCAGAGCCCACCCCCGAGTGACACACTTTCTCCAACAAGGCCACACCTACTCCAACAAGGCCTCATCTCCTTAATAGTGCCACTCCTTAGGAGCCTGTGGGGTCATTTTCATTCAAACCACCAGACTATGTGATGCTTAGAAAAACAAACAAACAAACAAACAAAAACAAAAACAAGGAAATTAAGGCTGAAAAATGGAGAACGGAAGGGGAGTAGAAAGAGGTCAGTTTGTTTAGCACACTCTTGGTAGTAAAGAGGAAGGGGAAGTTAATTCACAAAGTCACCAGCTTGTTGTGCGAATGTCAGAATGAATCCAGTGTCACAGTGAATCCTGGAGCCAGTGATGTGGCCCAAGCCTAGTGCAGACCCAGTGTCTCTGCATTTTTTTCTCCTAAGGTAAACTCTTCTTTGCCATAATTATATCTTATTTCACTTTCAACCAATTTCATTCCCTACTCCCACCCCAGGCAGAAGTTTGCCAATGTTTTGGAGGACATTTCTGATCGGCATACTTCAATATACAGGGCAGCCTGTCACCCAAGATGTGAAGAGAGCTGAGGTTGAAAACCTCCAAAGAACGGCCACATGTAAGGCCAAAGGCTCTTGGGTTTCAGACCTTATGCCTTCCTCACCCACAGTATAGATGGTCTACAGATCTTAGGTGCCGAGGACTGCTATCTCCACAGTGTTTATCTTTAAGTTGTATGTGTGTGTGTGTGTGTGTGTGTGTGTGTGTGTGTGTGTGTGTGTGTGTTGGGGGGGTAATGTCTCTTCTACTAAAATAGGCAAAATTCTCTGTCACAAATTCAGATGACTCACAATTCACACTCCCCTTGCATCCTAAAGAGCTGGAGAGCTGTCTGCAGAATAACCAAAGGGGGAAAAAAAGAAACTGGTCCATGTCAGTGAAAACATCCCCACCCTGCCACTGGCCCTCTGAGAAGTAGCAGACATGGCCCTTCTAATCCATGTTTCCCTGATCTCCTCCCCACTTCATTTCTAAGGTTTCCTCTTTCTCAGAACCACATTTTTTACCCCCCAGTCTCAAAGGCTTGCTTAAACCTCAATGCTTACTTAATGCCTTGCTTTTAAAATATAAACAGCGAGTTCCTCATTGGTCCCTTGGGGTAGGTGATGCATTATCACAGGATGGAAGCAAAGAAAACTACAGTTAGAGATCATTTTGCAATCGCCATTGTCACGTGTTCACCCACAACTGAGACTGCACTCAGACTTCAAGTTCTAAGCTCTGAATTCCTCCAAATTGTTTCATGCCTGATTCTTGGAGCAGGGATCTCTGTTTTCCTACAGATCTTTGGAACACAAGGCATGGCAGCCTCTTGCCCTGGTACTCTGTGGAAAGTTAGCGTGCAGATCATGTGCCCTGTCTGTAGTGACACTCATTCCCAGGTAGCATATGATGAAGCCCCTGCTTCATGACACTGCGCATGCTCTGTGTCCTGGCTAGCAGCGACTTTAACATACATCACAGTGGGAATGAAGGTCACTGAAGAAACAGCCTTCCTCTTATTCATCATGGGGCTGCTGGAGCCCAGAGCACAGGGAACATGGCACTATTGTCCTTTGTCTCTTGAGTTTGAGTTAAATAGGACATTTTGGACACTCTTTGTCTTTTGCACTTTGACCAAAGCCAAGATCTCTTTAAGAAACATGAGGGGGAAAGAGCACGTATAAGCCCTGGTAGGAAATTCATATCCATAGATTAATAAAGGCTGGCCATGTTTGGTCTTGACTAGAAGTAAATTTTCATCTAAGCTGATTTATATTTCTCTCCCTCCTGTTCTTCACAGTAGGAAAACAGTTCCAAGAATGCTTCTTTTAAAGATTTTTGGGGAACACAAGAAGTAAAACAGAACAGCGGATTTAAAGGAAGAAGGCTCTAACTGAAGTAAGCCTTTTAAGGAGCCACGTTGGCCAAGTTGTCTTCTCTACAAAGCACTAATAAACCAGCTTTCACAGGGCACTTTGCAGACATCTTACAGAAATGTTGGTTATTATTTTGAACCCTTGTTTTACGAAAATGATAGTTATTATTTTGAGCCTGTTACACAAGAATATGAGGCTTCTTCCTTAAGTAGCAGGTTCTGAAAGAAGTGTCCTTAACTGGTGTTTCACAGCATAGACCTTGTTTTCAGTTACATTATTGCTTCCCTTGGCCTCTTTCTACAGCAACATAGCCCAGCAAATGCTAGACTTCTTCTTCCTATCTATGGTGCCTGGCAAGGGCCCATCATCTAGCTGAGTTAGAACATTCCCAGTGGGTGTGATGCCCCACATGGCATTCCGTTCTGATAGAACAGCTTGTGGTAATGAGACGAAACAATTTGAAAGAATTTCCTCCAGAGATAATGTTAAGAAGATAAATGAGTAACATTTGTGAAATTACTTGAATTCTTTCAAATAAAAGACACATGCTGATCCCAGGGATTTTCACTAAGATGATTGGAATTTACTGTGTGTTTTAGTTAATAATTATGTTTTTACTTCCTATCTATCTCTTGACTTTAGAGGGGTTCAATGGAAGAGTCTAGAAACATATTTCTGTGTTAAGCAATGGAATTGAGCAAAGGGCACAGAAGGCGCCAGCGTCTATGTCGGTGACAATCATCAGATATAATGGAGTGAAAAGACTGCACTGGCACTACTGTCCCAAATCTCTACCGAGAAGGCATGCATCTCATCATCTGTGAAGCTATGCACTCTGTGCGTCCACCCAAATCTTGCCCATTTATAACAAGCCTAGATAGATGTCAGGGTTCAGTTAACCAGCCCATGCTAAACAATCTGCTGAAGGCAGAAAGTGACTAGTAAAACTAGTCGTCATGGTGATTAATACTTGTGATGCTAACATACAGAACCCTGAGTTCAAGGACAGCCTAGACTACAAAGTAAGGACTTATTTCAAGAAACAAAACCAAGGAGGAAGAGCCAAGAATCCATTCCTGCAGAAGCTCACCTTATGAGAAAATAGACGTCTAAACAGCCAGTTCCCATGCAGAGTTACATGGGAGCAGTGTAACTGTGACAGTGGCATCAGAGACTTCAACCACAGCTTCATGCTGTTCCTAGAGGCAGCTTACGGGGTTCTATTTCTCCTTCAGGTGATCCCAAGATTTGTGGCTTCATGACAGGCAAGAATTTCAGGGCAATCCATTATGAGTCATTGGAATTTATTAAAAGTAATTCATTTTAAACATAGGTCTTGTGGTGGTTTGAATAGGTATGGCCCGTAGATTCATTTATTTGAACGCTTGGCCCATGGTGAGTGGCACTATTAAAAGGTATGGCCATGCTAGAGTAGGTGTAGCTTTGTTGGAGGAAGGGTATCACTGTGGGGGCAGGCTTTGAGGTCTTCTATACTCAAGCTATGCCTACTGTGGCACACAGTCTCCTTCTGCCGGCTGCAGATCCAAATGTAGAACTCCCAGCTCCTTCTCTGGCACCATGTCTGCCTGATGGCTGACACGTTTCTCTCCACAACGATAACGGACTGAGCCTCTGAAAGGGTAAGCCAGCCGCACACTAAATGTTTTCCTTTACAAGAGTTGCAGTGGTCACATTGTGTTTTCATGACAATAAAACCCTGAAACTAAAAAAGGTCTTAATCATAGAGGCTCATAAAAAGAGAGATGTTCAGGAAAGAATAAGACAGACCCAAGTGTGAGATTGGAATTCTTGGCGAGACAGTAGATGTGTTGAAAATAGGGCTATATTGGATTTGTTGGCTCTCAAAGTATCTAAGGTTTGCTATCCACATCCCCAACCCCTCACTTCTGTTTTTTAACATTATTCATAAAGTCTCCAGTTACAACAAGGCGAAATGTCAGCTTCGCTGTGTAGTCCAACTTGAGAGTGTTGCATGAGCCAGGAGAGTGAAAACCTGAAGTGTCAGCTAATTCTGAGCCTAAGTGGGAACAAGAAGCACAATGTGTTTTGTAGGCAATGTTCCTTGTCATCAGTGTTTTAGGTTTCCTAGGTTTCCTTGTACTGCAGCTCTGTCAGCAGGAGAGACCAGATGGACACCACTGTGACCAGCTTCTTTTCCTTCCTGTGGCCCCTTGGTGGTATTTCTGTACCCCGAGTCAATGGGAACTCAGACAGAAGCGTGATTCCTTCAGAAAGAGAGAGGTTGTTGTTCTTAAAGATAGACAGGAGCAGAGTCAGAAAAATGATAGCACTAAATAGAACATGAAAGAACAACAGAAAGTTCCATGTGGTCAAAAAGGATAAAATAGGGAGAGAGACATTCAAAGCACAAGAGGTAAGGAGAAGGAAAGTGTGGGTGGCAGGGAGTAGTTCAAGAGCAGCAGCAGCGGGCATGGCAGTAGAGCTTGAGAGAAGGCAGGAGTTTTTTCACAATGACCCTTTCTGACAAAAATGGAGTTGGATATTGAGTGAAGAAAGAAATTAAAGAAAAGGAAAAGACATGACTACTCCTAGGTATAGTGGAGGAAAAAGTTTATTGTAGATAAATGGGAGAGCATAGCCAGAGACAGGGACATGTGGGAGAGTCGAGAGTGGACATGGCCAGACTGAGCTGGGATGTGTGGAGAGAGAAGGGGAGAAGGGACAGAAGAGAGAGGGAAATCATGTGCCATAACCAGGAGGCCAAAGGTACAAAAAGGTGGGTAACCAAAATGTCTGAGTTATATAGGGACATGACTCTAGGTGGGAGGGCAGCCCTGCCCCTGGGCTGGAGAGTTTAGGGTAGAGGGTGGGGTATGCTAACCATATCCTGTAACAGGTAGAGACTATTGGGGGTATTATAAGGAATATTGCGAGAGCTGGAGGCCAGATCTGCTTTGATATATTAAATAGGCATCTCCGGCTATTTTGTCCTGTGTTTGAAGATGAAGCAATGAAATGACCTTCAGGAGAGGAGCAAGAGATACTCAATGAGAGAACACTTGTCTTCTGTCAACACCAAAAGCCTGAAGAAGCTAGGATCTGATAGCAGCAAAGTAGTTTATTAACAGCAGCAGAGTAAATGGACTTACCTATGAGACATGAAGGAAATAAGGCAAAACGCAAAGCTTTCCATTGGACCTCCTTTCATCTGGCCCACCTCTAGAAGGTACCACCCGCAGCCAGAGTGGGTCTTCCTACTGCAAGTAACCTGGCCAGGACAATCCCTGCCAGGTGTGTTCAGTATCTTACCTCTTAGTTGATTGCAGATCCAGTGACGTTGACACCCACTGAAGACTTCCTTTCCACTGGTTGCCCATAGCTATGGTAAGTGTTGCCCATTTAGGATACAACCTTTAGCCTGGGGTTTTCTCTGAGAAAGTAGGTTATTATCTGTCTGAAAATATGTTGTTTCAGGACTAATGTTATCAGCTGGGTGCTTCCTAGTGTCCATAATCATTTTCTGTGAGCCATTTGCACTTTCTCCATCTTAACTCCATTCGGGAGAATCACAGAAGTTAGATTGGAAGTTAACTTTCACTTTCGACTAATTATTTCTTTTAGGAAAAAAATATTGAAGATAACAGAAGTCTGTATGGCCCAGTATATATTTTGATTTTATGGCACTAAAATGCATAACCAAGATGGCCCAAGATGGCTAGCAGTGGACATCCAGGGGGTTATTAATCAGCACAACATGGCTGACACTGAAAATGACACATTTTTTCATAGGGTTTACATAATCTGGTCTTGAAGTCAGAACATAAGCCTTCACTTTTGCCAGGTTGTTGCATCAGTAATTATTGGAATTTTATATTACGTAATTTCCATTATGAAAAGATTAATGTAAAGACACCTGATGGGCATATAGATGTATACACACACACACACACACACACACACACACACACACACACACACACATATATATAATTTCACATTTATCCTTTGTATATTAAGAGTATTTTCAGAAACAAATCCATACTAATTAATCTAAAAAGATGACTTTTGATGCACATTACTTAGATATTTTAATTAACATAAAGCATTTTATGTCCTAATATTTTGTTAGTCTTGAATATTAAAAATAGAATGTTTTAATTCTATTCTGAGAAAAATTTGTCAAAATTTTTGTAGCTAACATAAATTTTATAGCTTAAAAAACATTCATCTTATTATGACTATGAATGTTGTTTTAAATAAACAAATTGTACTTTCAATAAATTATTTTAGATGTTTATTGTCTGTTTAAAACAGTGATTTGGGCCAGCCTGGTCTGTAGACAGAGTTCCAGGCTAGGTAGGGCCACACTGACAAACCCTGTCTATGAGGGGTTGGTACTTTAAAAACCGAAGCAAGGTGCATCAATGCCAGCAGGTGGGAGGTCTGAGACAGGAAGATTCTGAGTTCAGGCCTAGCCTGGACTTACCTACCAAGATCATGACTTAAAATACACACACACACACACACACACACACACACACACACACACACACTGGCAAAATAGATTTAATAAACAGTTTTGTGGAGGAGAGGAAGCCCTACGTGTGTGAAGTCCTGACTGAGTGTGCGATGTTGACATGGGCACAGCCTTAGGCTCAGGGATGGCCAAGCCTTCCTCTGGGGTCCAAGTGTGAGCTCTGATAGAGTTCAGAAAAGGCCTCCCATCACTTCTTCCCACTACATCTTCAGCCTGAGGAATGCTCCCTTACAAAGACAGGTCTATGGCCACCAGCCAAACCTGTCCCCTTGATCCAGCCGTATACAGCGAACCCTGTGTCCTTGTTCAGATACATGCAATCTCCCAACCTCTCTGTTCAGCGCTTTAATAAACACGCTGAGTTTCCCAGGTGCGGCAGCTTCTCCATCTGAGAGCACAGACCACCCAAGCCCAGGGATTCTGTGTGTCTGTCTTTGTCTTTTCTTTATTCCCTCACTGCCCCTGGTCGGGCCAAGTCCCAGGAAGCTGAGTCAAGGACTTGGCAAAAACAAAAACAAAAAACACTTGATTCAGTAGATCAGATATCTTGAATATATATCATATGATTACAGAGTTTTCAGTGTTATGAGACATGCTTAGTATGTTCCTAATTACCATTTAATAGGCTTTGACGAGTTTAAGGATACTTAAGCAGTGTAGATTTACCATGCCCACAAACACATAATTAAATCCAAGTGATAAGACAAGTTAATATTACGTTTTTCCTTTACATATTAGTCATTAATCGTTCTATAGCTTATAAGTCAGCCTTGGTTTGGAGAATTAGCTTTTGAAAGCATCAGACCCAAATCATTCTACCAGGAAGGAGACTGAAATGACTTTCTATACAAGTAGACACTTCAGTTAGGCCTGAGATACATTGCAGTATCATCAGTGTCCTCCCCCAACCTGCCCCACCATTAAGCTTTAGAGGTGACTGCTATATTCCTACAGGTAAGTTAACTACTTTTGCAAAGAAAAACAGCACAGATGCAACAGGTCCTGTATACTAATATAGGCCTCAACTTCATCCCCAAGCTCTCATACTCACACACGCATTTCATATTAGGCTTGTGGAGTGTAGAAATTTGAGGACAAAAGTAGCCACAGATTTTATTACTAGGTTATTTTTGGGTAATTCCAGGAACAGATTGAGTTTTGTCCTTTGCTATTTTAGGTACTAAGTGACACATGAATAATTACAGGGAAACAATCTTCACAAATGCTGCCCCTTATTCCTAGAAAAACAAACGAGAAAGTTTGCAGCCCCATGTGTGTTTGAGATTTGAGGACCACCTGGTGAGACAAAGGGCTGAAGCTGGCATGCACTCTGAGGTGATGACACTCTTTCCCTTTGTGACGGACAAGCAGCACAGTATAGAAAGCTAAATTAATCTTTAATTTTAAAAAAATTGCTGAATTTACTGTGGTAGTTTGAATCAAAATGGCCCCCATTGGCCCATAGGGAGTGGCACTCTTAGGAGGTGTGGCCTTGTTAGAACACCTGTGGCCTTGTTGGAGGAAGTGTGTCTCAATTACTTCCTGCTGCCTGTGGATCAAGATGTAGAACTCCAAGCTCCTTTTCTAGCCCCATGTTTCCTGCCATGATGATAACAGACTAATCCTCTGAAACTGTAAGCTAGCCCCAATTACATGTTTCCTTTATAAGAGTTGCAGTGGTCATGGTGTCTCTTCCCAGCAATAGAAACCATGAGACATTTAACCAGTTCCTTCAGGGTATACAGCAGCTCAGAGTCTGAGGGAACTGAATTACCTAAGGGAAGGAACCGGAAACAGGAGCCTGTGGAGTAGGGAAGGACCTTAGCTCTGACACTTGCTGTCAGCAGTCAGACATCACTGGAGAACTTGAGTGTAGCCCACCAGGAAAAAAAATTGTAAGAATTGTTCTCTATCATCTCTGAATGGTTAATAAAGATCTGAACAACCAATAGCTGGGCAAGAGAGGAGAGGGGAGTTGAGGAAGAACTTCCAATCCCAGTTAGGGGTCCCAGGTGAAATAGAGAGAGAAAAGGTCAACAGAAGGTTGCCAGGCCAGGAGCCATGAGGGAGGACAAAGACTCAGGAGCAGCCAGGGAGAGACAAGATGGCAGGTAATGGACACATGGCTGGGAAATAGTCCAGGTAAGCATAGTTGGGTTGGAATAGATGAGTATCTGTCCAGCTATAGTGCTTGAAGCTTATTAACAAATGCAATGGGTCTCTGTGTCATTATTTGGGAGCTAGAACAGGCATAGAACAAATTTTATTTTTACAGTATGCCACTTCTTAGTGTAGACACCTAAGATTTTTTTTTAAATGAAAGTCCAAGGACTGGGGCCATGGTCAGGGTTGCTCAGTAGTAGAGTAGTACTTGCCTAACCCGCCTGAGGCACTGGGATTAATCTCCAGCATGGTGAGGGGTGCAGCCCATCCCTGACTTTAAGCTGCTGAATTGCAGCATTCAGGAGTCTGCAAGGTGCGGAGTCCTGTCCCCTTATTGCTCACTTTCCTTGCTTTCTTATATGACACACATTCTTGTAGATACTGTTTGAGCAAGCTCCGAGCTCTGCACTACACCTTACCCCAGCATATGAGCACACTGAGCATCTGTGTTATAAGAACATATTTTATGGAGTAGCAGACAATCCTTCCCATAGGCCAGATCTAGGGGTAAAACTGGATCCATTTCTTTAAATGGCCCTGAATCCTTTCTTTTCAAATTGATGAGAAAGTTAAACTAGCCATATATTTTGAAGAATAAAATGTGAGTCTTTACAAAGGGAAGCTGGTAACTCTGTCTCTCTTAATTTTAAAGGTGTTTTCCCTCTGCCTTTTGCTCATTTCAGGCCCTGCCTCTGGGGCTCTGAAGACCGGATTTATGAAGGTCATACTCCTTAACCTTTGACCTCCAGCATAATGGCCGATATGTCTTTATGCTTCCTGCATTCCAGATCTGCTTAATCGTAAACTAACGACGTGCGCAGCTGTGTCCATTGCCAGCTACATCCAGGAACATCTGCTTGCAGAGAATGCTAGGGCCCTGACTTCACTGCCTCTCGCTCATTTCCTGCCCCACCTGAGTCTTTCATTTTGTTAGGCTGAAGGCGTTGTACACCTTGATCTCTTTTAAGCTTTTAGGTTTATTAAACTACTTGGATCTTTAAAAACTGATCATAAGAAAGTTGTTAAAACTGTAAATTTGTGATAGATTGTCTATTTGGGGGGCTTGGGGGAAGAAAACCATGAACAAAACAATGAGCAAGCCATGTTCAAGTGATGTTGTGTTTAGCCATTGAGAAGCTGGTCCTTGGGGAACTGGTGAACACGGGTGGAGTGCACTGGTTATAATGGGAGGCTTATGAGTAAGATAATTTTAAAGGAAAATGGAAGATTGAACAACACAGTATAGAAGATAAGATTCCATCTTTGTCTAAGTTCTTAACTCTGCTCAGTCAGGCTCTATAGTGAACTGTCTATAGCATGTCAACATTTTACTTAACAATTGAAAGCGTACATATAGTTCTGACCTCATTACATCAGCTGAAACAGACATTAAGAACTCAGTGATTGGTTAATTAGTAACCGGCTATTTTGCATGAGCAAATAAGGAGTAGGCTTGCAGAATGAACACATAAGAAGGGTTTCTGGTGTGGGGAGAAGGTTCTCACGAAATGCTACAGGCTGAGCAGTGGGTAATGATGACAAACAACACGTATATCTTCCTGGCCTGCTATTAAGAAGAAAGCCAAGGAGGGTGGATACTAGAAAGCTGATGGAAGGTAGGCCTGTTAGACTTGGGGACAGTAACAGGGATCATATCAGGCAGAGCTTGGAATTCATGTACAGTCTTTAGCACGTTGTTCTAAGAACAGTCTGGAAACAAGGAAGGTGTAAGTTATAAATTATGTGGTCTAAGACTTTCTGATCACCAGGCCATGGGAAGCAGCTAGAAGATGAAACAAGAGATCTTGGATGGACCAGCTTAGTGATGAAAAGGATGAAAATCATACTCTGGGAAATATTTCCCTGAATTGGAACATATTGTGTATGTGTTGGCAAGTATTTATTGTGCCAACTTCATTTTTAAAAATCGAATACTACGTGTTCAGGCTATAATATAAGGCATCTTTAAAATCATAGAGAAAAATATCGATTTTTAGTACTTTGCACATTTAAAGACAATGTCATCCCATATTTAAAATAATAAATTCATATACCTGTGACTATGTTCTAATAATTTGAAAAAAATCTGTTGAAGACCCAAGGATTTGATTGATGCATTAGTCTTCCACTAGATGGCAGCAGTGCAACGGCGGCAAAACCATATCCAAAATAACTTCAGCACTACATTCAAACAGAAAAGGTCAAGTTCACAAACTAAATCCCATCACTAACTTGATGGTAAGTTAAAAATAGGCACGGTGGTTAAGGGCGTGCACTGCTCCTCCAGAGGACTTTCATCCAACCACATCAAGTAGTTCACAATCGCCTGTAACGCTAACTCGGGTGGGGCAGAGGGGGAGGGGTGGAGGTGAGGGCTGGTGGAAGGGTGTGGGATCCAACTTCTCTGGCCTCTGTGGGCACCTGCACTCATGTGGACATTGTCATATGTTAATTAAAGTAATAATAACAATCTTTTTAAAAATAATGTAATTTAAATTATTTTTCCTTTCCATTTCAGTTATATGATACCGCAGATTAGAGAGTTAATTCAACCATAGCGACATAGGCGACATTCTCCCGTGGAAGTGTGTCATTCAGGGCCTGTTCGTGAGCATACTCTCTTTCTTACTCTATCTTCAGCCAATAGTGTCCATCCCTAATTAAGAAATGCTATGACCCTAAACATGCAAATCATATGTATAAACCACAAGAACCATCCAAAGTCTTGAGCACTTAAAAATTTGTTGGTTTTTTTTTTTTAATTAAAATGTTCATTTAAATTTAGAAATCAGGACCATTGGAGGGCTTTCTAAAAGTCTGAGACACGCTTGCAGAGAGTAAGGAGTAGGAAGGCAAGTGCGCAAGTCTTAGCCTTTAGAATCCCGGCACGCAGACTGCACGATCCCGAAAACCTTTTGCTGTTTACTTTACCTACTGAAAGTTAATGGCAGTCTGGCGGGGTCTTCAAGCTAAATAAAGGACAGCAACAGCAAAAGCGGGAGACTGTTTCAATCCCATGCAATAGTCTGTTGGATGCTTGCCTTGCTGTGCCTTGCTCACCCAAGATTGTTGAACCTACGCCCATTCGGAGAGGCCAGCATAACCTGAGGCCTGCCATCCGCCCCTGGCTCCTGGCCCTCACAGTCACAGTCACCAGACCCCTTAGGAACGGCTGCACTGGCCTCTTCTCCAACACTGTAGCTAGAAAGCACTGTCTCATTTCCTGGTTTCACTTAGCGGAATTGATCCAGAACTACATGCGCACCCGCTTTTGCAAGCCAGCCTATGTGAATTGTTCAAAGAAAGAATTTCTGGAAAGAAAAGAACTAAGATACTGAAGTTAATTTGGGGATCCACAGAAATCGCCTGGTGCGAACAACACCGTTGCTTGCATTGTTTACTTGCAAGTAATGAAAACTAATTTCTCTGCAGCATTTACAGGGTATTCTGTTACAATGTTTCAAATCCAAAATCAATGTTTCACCTCTCCCCAGTACTACAGAAACTAAAGCCAATACTTGTAATTAAAAGCCACACGTTTTAATTTCAACATACACTTGGTGAGGTACCGCAAGCAGTTCGTTGGTTTGAATTTGAATGAGAATTGTTTGAAAAGTCCCAAATCACTGAAAAACTTCCATTATCTACAACATGTTTTAATGTGTGGCATTTGTCCTTTAGGACATGGGTGACTTTACTCAATATAATCATTTCCAGTTCCATCAGCAATGGCTAATCTTGATTGTCAGCTTGACTCCATCTGGAATTGACTAAAAGCCAAGCCATTGAGCACACCTGTGAGGGATTTTCTTAATTAGATTGTTTGAAGAAAGAAGAACCACTGTATATCTGAGTCTCATCTTCTCGTGGCAGCCCACGTAAAAGGGCATCAAGGAAGGAAACACTGCTTTTTGCCTGCTTGGTTTTACACTCACTGGCAAGTTCATCTACCCTGCTGCTGTGGCTGTTATTATAAACAACATTTTCAGTTTTCCAGTGTAGGCTGAAGACCAGCAACACTCCAGGAATACTCCAGAACTCCAGAGCAACATTGAGACTGCTGAGACACCCAACATCATGGACTGAACAATTACCAGATCTAGGCTTTGCTGTCATGATACTGCCATTGTTGTATTGGGATCACATCCTGTAAGTCAATCTAATAAGTGTGTGTGTGTGTGTGTGTGTGTGTGTGTGTGTGTGTGTTCACTCTGTCATTCCTGTTCCCTTAGAGAACCCTAGTACACTATTTACTTGTAAGTTTCACTTTTTTATACAGATGAGTAATATTTCACTGTGTATATGTACCATATTTTCAAACCCACTCATCAATTAATAGACCTGTAGATTGATTCCATTTCCTTGCTTTTGTGAATTAAGCTTCACTGAATACTAGTGTACAAGAATCTATAATAAAATATAAAGTATATGCTTGAGTGGTATGGCCGGATCACATAGCAGATCTATTTCTAGTTTTCTTGAGAATTTTTCAGAATGATATTGAAAGTGGCTGTACATGATTAGACTCCCACCAAGAGTGTAAAATGTTCTTCCATAGCCCACATCTGTGCCAAAATATTTTTTGGTCATTATTGATGACGGCTGGAAAGAGTTGGAATCGTAACCTGATGTTAATCTGCATTTTTCTGATGGCCAATGATGCTGAACACTTTTGAAAGTTCTTATTAACTATTTACATTTCTTTGGAGAACTTTCTGTTCAGATTCATAAACAATTTTAATTTATTTGTGTGTGTGTGTGTGTGCGCGCTTAGGGATTTTTTTTTTAATTTGTTGATTATATAGACGAATAGCTAGAAAGATTTTTCTCTCATTCTCGGGGTCGTCTGTTCACTCAGTTGATCTTTTCCTTTGCTCAGACACTTTTTTGTTGCATGAGGTCCTTTTCAGTTTCATGAGGTCTTAATTCATGAGCCACTGGAGTCCCATTTAGAAAGTGCTTGCTCGTGCTTATAAGCTGAAGTGTTTTTCCTACTTTTTCTCTATCAGTTTCAGGGTATCAGGTCTTACAGTGATGTCATTACTCTAGCTGGAGTGGAGTCTGTTCAGGGTGGTGGGAAACATTTTGTTCATCACTTTTCTGTTTATTGAAGTTCAGTTTCCCCACAGCATTTGTTAAGGATCCTGATTTTTCTCAATGTGTATTTGTCAACTTCACCAAAGATAAAATACCTGCAGTTATTTAAAGTTATGTTTGGGTCCTCTGCTCTATTCCACTGATCTGTTGTGTCACTCTTTGTGCCAAGTTGTCCTTGTTACTCTAGCTCTGTAGCATGATTTGAAGCTAGGTATGATGATACACCTGGCAGTATTCTTTTTGTTCAGGACTTCTTGGGCTACCTCTGGTCTTTTGTGCCTCTTGTATAATTTATGAGATTTTTCTTTTCTGCCTGTGAAGAAAGATCCTGGAATGTTGTTTGGGATTGCACTGAATCTGCAGCTTTCCTTTGATAAGATGGCCACTTCACAATACTGATTCCTTTGATCCATGAGCATGGAAGGTCTTCCAATCTTCTAGTGTCTTCCTCTCTTCTGCCCACACACACGCCCAAAAGCCTTCGTTTTTCACCATAGATGTCCTAGCTGCTTTGTACAGAGCAGCAGTGAACGTGGCTAAGCAAGTATCTGTATAGTAGGATATGGAATTCCTTTGCTATATGCCGAAGAGCCATTCATAGGGCAGTTGTATTTCCAGCTTTTTGAAA
Source organism: Acomys russatus (assembly GCF_903995435.1). Classification (NCBI taxonomy): domain Eukaryota; kingdom Metazoa; phylum Chordata; class Mammalia; order Rodentia; family Muridae; genus Acomys; species Acomys russatus. The sequence continues at coordinate 15,129,377 of NC_067139.1, forward strand.
AAGTGCCATATGGATTTCCAAAGTGACTGCAGCAGTTTGTACTCCCAGAAAAACTAAGTAAGTGTTCCCCTTTTCTCACATCCTTGCCCGTATTTGTGATATGTGTGTGTGTGTGTTTGTGTGTGTGTGTGTGTGTGTTATATGATATATATTAGGAAAAACTTACCATTTTACTGGTGTACATTGAAATAATTAAGTAATTTTGATTTGCATTTCTCTGAGACTAAGGATGTTAGGTACTAAAAAATATTTCTCAGATATTTAAATTTTTTTTTTTTTTGATTATACTGTGTTTAGTTCTGTGGCTCATTTTTTAATTGGGTTGGTTTTTTTAAGTTTTAAATATTACACTTGTCTGTTGATTATGTGTGTTTGTATTTGTTTATGATCACATGTATGGGAACACGAATACTATGACGTGCTTATGGAGCTCAGGGACATTTTGTGAGAGTCAGTTATTTCCTTCCACCATTTGGGTTCCAAGGATTGCGCTGAGGTCATCAGACTTGTCAGCGAGGGTCTTTACCACTGAACCACCTCTCCAGCCCAGGGGTTGTTTGTTTTCCTGATTTTAGGGGTTTTCTTGTTTGTTTGTTTTTTTATTCTAGACATCAATCCTTTATCAGACATATAGCTAACAGAGTGTTCTCTCATTTTTCAGGCTGCCTCTTCAGTCAGGTAAAGTCTCCTCTGCACCACAGAAGCTTTTCAATTACATGAGGTCCCACCTGTCGGCCTTATTTCTTACACAGCCTGAGTCCTGAAAGTCCTTACCTGAGCCTGAATCGTCTTTCTTCTAGAACTCTCAGAGTTTCAAGGCTAGCATTGAGGTTTTGATCCATTCAGAGTTGAATTTCTTCATCAGCTTTGAGATAAGGATCAAGTTTCATTATTCTACACAGAGGTATCTGATTTCCCAAACACCACTTGTTGGTGTCTTCCATCTCCTGGGTAATTTTGGCATCTTTGTCAAAAGTCAGTGCCTTCCAGGCAGACTACTGACACATGTGTGTAGATGTGGCAAGGTTATTAGAGGCCCGCTCTCCAGCCTCCATTTGCTCTGAGCAGCATGAATGACAGTTCTTTCTACCTTCTATTTTCCATCTCTAAAACTAGCCCTCAGAGAGCATGGATCAGGCAGGGACACGTCACCACCATCTGTTTTGACCAACTTGGCACTGAGGATGTGCAGTGCCATCTCTTTGTCCTTGAATTCTCCTGATACCTCAGTAGAGACGCCAAAAGGCAGAGAGGTGGTAATTTAAGATATACACTAAATAAATAACTTTTTATGAGAGAGATTTTTATCTCAGAGAAAATAAACAAAGCAATAAAACGGGGTTTAAATTAAAGAAGAAAGAATCAAATAGACGAAGATGTAGAAATGAGTCATTCTGGCCACAAGGAGAAAATAAAGGGAAATTGAAATTTATTGAGAAACAACCACAGGGCATGCACAAACTGAGCCCTGGGGCCACAAATAAGAAAAGTTCCTTACTATGAATATCATAGATCAACGAATAATTTAGAAAATAAAATGTGTTTTGTACTTTTAGATATTTAGCAGGTGGGTGTATGGGGGTGGGGTATGGGGAGGGGCAAGGGCAGGGGCATGGGGTCTACTTTTCTCTGGCTATGCCATTCTAGGATGTCCCTTTATGGAAACTCTCATTGTCAAACACGAACAACAACAAAACAAACAAACAAACAAACCATAAAGCACTTCTTATTGCTCCTTGAATTCTCTATCTGATACCTTCATCCCAGACCCTGGTGCTTTAATTTAAATGGCCTTCTTCCTGTGGCCGAGATAAAAAGGTTCGCTGGTGCCAGTAATGTCGCATTACAGAGTGAGGTGACTGCTGCTTGTCATGATTTGATTTTACGATATTATTATACTATCACAAATAAAAGTGCTATTGGAAATAAGAAAAGAAAAAATATAAAACCATTCTTTTTATGGTTTACAAAGTATTGGAAAAGCATACCATAAATTTAATTCATAGCAGTGTTTAATTCTTTCGATTGATATATTGACAAACAGACATTTTTCTTTTTTATAAATTATACCATTAAAATTAGAAATGGGCACAACATAATGTACTTCCTGATTTCATAAATTTTTACTGCTTTTAAGACTATTTGCTTACATTATGTTCAGATGACGTGTGTGTGTGTGTGTGTGTGTGTGTGTGTGAAAGAAATGGCTCCACCACCTTAAATATGGCCAGTTTCTGTGTGTCTTGATCTACTTTATAGCCAGGCTTCTCAGTGTTTGCCTTACTTGTAACACTTCCTGTCATTAATAGACACCAGATGGGGATTCCTAGGATCAATTAATTTCTACGAAGTATCCAGCCAAAATTCAAACTCAGACAGGCTCTGGCCAAATGTTATGTGATCTGGTTTGAATAGCAGGGGGAAAAATGAAGCATTCTATTTTCCCCAATGATCTTTCAATGCAGACCAAAAACTTGTTGCTTTACACAAACACAGATGGCAAAGTGAATCACGGCAAGACCCTGAGGCAGGTGGCTGGTACCATCTTTTTAAAATTAATTAATTAATAATTAATTAATTAACTTTACATCCTGACCTCAGTTTTCCCTCCCTTTTCTCCACCCAGTGCCCTCCCCCAAATTCTCCATCCATTCCTCCTCCCATTCTCTTCAGAAAAGAGGAGGCCTCCCATGGTTATCATCCAGCCTTGGCATATCAAATTGCAGTAAGACTAGGTGCATCTTCTCCTATTGAGGGTAGATAAAATAGCCCAGTTAGGGGAAAGACGTCCAAAGGCAGTCAATGTAGTTAGAGATAGCCCCTGCTCCCGCCTTAGAAGTCCCACATGAAGACCCAATGCACTGTTACATATGCACAGAAGGGCTAGGTCAGTCCCATGAATGTTTTTTGGTTGGTGGCTCAGGATTTTGTTTTTTGGTTTTTTTATTTGTTTTGTTTTGTTTTTGTGTGGTATCCTTGACTCCTCTGGCTCCTACAATCCTTCCTCCTCCTCTTCCACAGGATTCCCCAAGCTCTGCCTATTGTTTGGCTGTGGGTCTCTGCATCTGTTTTCATCAGTGGCTGGGTGAAGCCTCTCTGATGACAGTCATGCTAGGCTCCTGTCTGCAAGTATAGCAGAATATCATTAGTGGCTTCAGGGGTGGGCTCTCTGTCATGGCATGGGTCCCAAGCTGGCCCAGTTATTGGTTGGCCAGTCCCTCAATTTCTGCTCCATCTTTACTCCTGCACATTTTATAGTCAGAACAAAGTGTAGGTGGAAGGTCTTATGGCTGGGTTGGTGTCCCAATCCCTCCACTGGAAGTCTTGCTGGTTACAGGAAATGGCTGGTTCAGGCTCCAGATCCCCCATCGCTAAGAGTCTTACCTAGGGTCACCCTCATAGTGAGAGAGTTTCCATTTCCCTAGGTTTCTAGGTCCCAGAAATGCACCCCCTCTGGTTCCAGTTGCCTCTCCCAGTACTGTCTCCTTCCATCCTCCCCCCAACCCCAACCTATTCCCCTCCTCTTGTCAACCCACAATGTCTATTCTATTTCTCCTCAGTGAGATTCAATTGTCCCTTCTTGGGCTCTCCTTGTTCTTTAGCTTCTTTGGGTCTCTGGATTGTAGCATGGTTATCCTTTACTTTATGACTAATATCCACTTATAAGTGAGTACATACCATGTGTGTCTTTCTGGGTCTGGGTTACCTCACTCAGGATGATCTTCTCTAGTTCCATCCACTTGCCTACAAATTTTACAATCCTATAAAATAAAAGAACTTCTGGAGGTATCACCACCCCTGATTTCAAGATGTACTATAGAGGAATAGTAATAAAAACCACATGGTATTGGCATAAAAAAAAAAGACAAGTTGATAAATGGAATCAAACTGAAGACCCAGAAGTAAATCCATACACACATGGACACGTGATCTTTTGACAAAGAAGCCAAAATTATACAATGGAAAAAAGATAGCATCTTCAACAAACGGTGCTGGTTTACCTCAACATCTACATGTAGAAGAATGCAAATAGATCCATATCTATCACCCTGCACAAAACTCAAGAGCAAATGGATCAAAGACCTCAATATAAATACACTGAAACACTGAAGCTGATAGAAGGGAAAGTGGAGAAGAGCCTTGAACACCTTCCTTTTTACCAAATGACTCCTTTTGTTTTTCTCTAGTTTGGTCTTCCAGGCCACTTCTGTCCTAAAAGTCTCTCCCTTCCAGAATTATAAACCAGATCCTCACAAAGAGTGTGTTTTCCACTTTGCTAGCTAAGATGGCTTCTTGCTGTTCACATTAAGACGTGTTGTGCTACCTGTAAATTTAGTTTTGTCTAATTAAGAAATGATTTCTAGAAACTGTCTCAAGTTTGCTACAGGGATGAAAAAAAAAACCCTGGTATTTAGGTGGTTACTTTTCTCAGAATCATTAATATGTAATTGGTATAAACAAGGACTATGTAAAATCTTACCTCCAAGTACAAATTATATAGTTTCATTTGTATATTCATAATTTGCATTACTCAATGCCAATCAATAACTAAAGAGGGTTCTAACAACAGAAACTCTTGTACAATTCCACCAATGATTTCTGTGCACTAGCCCTCATTCCTTCCCCTATGTGATGCTTTTTGTGCTGTTCAATACAAGAGAGAGCAAAGCCCTTTGTTAAGGACAGGCACACAGATATGGTTAGTTACTGTTCTTTTGCTGTGAAGAGACACCATGGACAAGGTGGCTTACAAAAGAAAGCATTTATCTGGGGGCTTGCTTCCAGTTTCAGAGTTGGTCCATTACCATCATGTCGGGAAGCTTGGAGGCAGGCCGGCTGGCATGGTGCTAGAACAGTCGCCGAAGGGCTACAATCCAATCTGCAGGCAGAAATCAGAGAGAGACTGGACCTGAAATGGCCTTTTGAAATCTTAAAGCCTAACCATAATGACACACCTCCAAAAAGGCCACCTCCTCACCCTTCCTGAACAGTGTACCAACTGAGAAGCAAATGTTCAAAATATGAGCCCGTGGGACAGTGATAGTTCTAACCACCATACACGTGCATAGACACAGACAATCTTGAGGCAGGTTCAGACTTCTATAGCAGACAGACAGAGAGGATAGAAGACACAGGGACACAGGGAGTAAAAAGTAGAGAATTCAAATCTGGGCATTCTCTCCATTAAATGACATGAAGGGGAGATGCCTTCATTTATTTCCTTAATGCGACACGAAGCATTATTTGTGACCATCAAGAACCATTATTAATGCATTTGAACCGGCCACATTCATACACACACACACACACACACACACACACACACACACACACACACACATACACACACACACACCACCACCACCACCACCACCACCACCACCATCACCACCACCACCACAATACATGTGGTGGGCCCACCTGGCAAAAAGCTAAATAAAAACCACTGGAAAAAAACGTGATTTGACAGACTCATTTACTTAAACAACCATTGATTAGACAGAACATTCAAAAAACCATCTGTGCATGGGATTTTCTAATTTTCAGAAATTTAAATTATTAAGCCAGAATAAAAACTTTTAAGTAGTATGCTTTATTTCCTTTTTACCTACTGTTTACAAAAATCATGAAAGGCCAAGTCCCAAACCCAAATAAAATGTGTACTTATAAACCCAAGCAGACCAGGGAGCAAATGTTAAAAGGAGCATGTACCCGTTCGACAGAGCCTCTATGGCAGCCGCATTGAGATGCAGCACTGGAAACTCCTGTGATCTAGGAATGTTGTTACTAGGATCGCCAAACTTTACCACTGTCTTTTCCTTGTTCAAAGTTAAAATTAGAAAACAGAGTTGTTCATAAAAGGAAATTCAGATAAAAAAATACTAAAATAATAAGAAAACTAAAATGTCACAACGAAACACGATCTTGTTAGGGTGGGCATGAATCATATACTGGAATTGCAAATGTATGTTTGTTTCCTATGTATTACTCCCCGTAAAAGTCTCAGAGTTTTTTTTTTTAAAGCCCTATATAGTCCTGGTTTATATTTTAACTAAAAATTTTATTAAAATATGATTTCTATTTTCAAAGCTAACATCCACAAACAAGAGAATACATGCCATGCTTGTCTTTCTGGGTTTGGGTTACCTCACTCAGGATGATTGTTTCTAGATCCATCCATTTACCGGTGAATTACATTATTTTTAATGGCTGTCCTTTGTGTATATACAATAACAGCATAGCTGGATTTCTGAGGGCCTTCCACACCGAGTTCAGCCATTTTCATTCCCATCAGCAGTAGCAAGTGTTTTGTTTTGTATGTTTTATTTTTTGAGACAGGGTTCTCTGTGTAGCCTTGGCTGTCCTAGACTCACTTCGTAGACCAGGCTGGCCTCAAACTCAGAGATCCACCTCCCTCTGCCTCCCAGGGTGTGTGCACCACTGCACCAAGCTTGTTTTTGTTGTTGTTGTGTTTAATCCTTAGCCAGTCTGACTTGGGTATGATGAAATCTCAGCATAGTTTTAATTTGCATTTCCATGATGGCTAAGGTTGTAGGTACAAGATCCTGACCCCTCAAGCCTTCCAGTAGTTGCTAGGCAATAAGCCATCCTTACCCAGAACTCCCATCCATTCAGTGTCTGCAGTACCCAGTGCAACCCCAACACTCTTCAAAGTTGCAGTCCTTCCGAAAGCCACAGTGTCCTCCTCCTCCTCCTCCTCACTCAAACAGGGCAAAAATCTTCTCTTCTGACTAAGCTCCTTCACCATGTAAAGTCAGAAACATAAAAGGAGTAGAAAGGTCAGTCTCTGTGTCAGAAGACAGACTGCTAGCAACGGAATAGAAGAGATGGGAACTTGCGTGGTTGGTTTGGGTTCTTGTTGAGGGCAAGGGAGCAGGTGTTGGAGTTTTCTAGCACAGGATCTCACTCTCGGCACGGCCCAGGCTGCCTTAAACTCACATTTCTCCTGCTTCAACCTCTCTAGTTGCTGAGGTTATAGGCACAAAGGCATTTTCTAAAGCCTAAAATAATTCCTGAGTAGGAAAAGTCATTGAAAAATATGACAGGCTGTGAATTATGTACAAACATTTAAGGATACTTCCCATGAGAGAACAGCGTGTAAACACAGTTTCAGTTCAATAGATGGGAAAGAATAGTTTTGAGAGATTGGGTGAGTTATTGGACAACTGGGAATCAACAGGAGAGCTAAAGCAACATATGTTTATTTTTTTAAAAATTGAGAAACAAGATGAAATAAAAAAGATTTCAAAAAGTTGTTTGTTTATTTATTTATTCACTTGGCATTTGTATCGTTAACCCTCCCTCCTCTTCCCCCAGTCCCACATACCTCCCCCATCTCCCCTCTATTCCTCAGAAAGGGGGAGCACCCCTACCCACCGACCCCAGCTCATTAAGTCACATTAGGACTGAGCTCATCCTCTTCCCCTGTGGCCTGGCAAGGCAGTTGCTTCAAGGGGAAGTGATCGAGAAACATACAACAGAGTCCATGTCAAAGACAGCCCCCACTCCCTTTATTAGTAGACCCACATGAAGCCTGAGCCGCCCATCACTTACATCTACATAGAGGACCTAGGCCCAGTCCATGTATGGTCCTTGATTGGTGCTTCAGTCTCTGCCAGACCCTCCAGGCCCTGGTTAGTTGGCCCCAGTGGAGCTCTTGTCACCTCCAGGTCCTTTTTTCCTTTCCCCCACTTTTCTGCTAGACTCCCTATGCTTTGCCCAGTGTTTGGCTATGAGTCTCAGCATCTGTTTTGAATCTTTCTGGGTGGAGCTCTCAGAGGGCATCTTGGCTAGGCTTCTGTCTGCAAGCATAGAGTATCCTTAACAGTGTCAGAGATTGGCTCTCTTTCATGGAGTAGATCTTGGGTTGGGCCAGGCATTGGTTGGACATTCCCTCAATCTCTGCTCTATCTGCTCTATCTTTATCCCTGCACTTCCTGTAGGCGGGGTAAGTTTTGGATCAAAGTTTTTGTGGGTAGGTTGATGTTCTCCCTCCACTAGGAGTCTTGTCTAGAGGGTGTCCTCTTCAGTCTCCATGCCCCCTGATACCAGAATTCTCAGCTATATCCTCGTAACTTCCCAGAGACCTATTCTGACTTAGGCCTCCAGCTTATCACAGAGATGCCCCTGCCCACAGTTTCTCTTTTCTCTGCAGGCCTTCTGTCCTCCTGCCCCTACTCTCTCCAGGTCTAATCTCCACCCTTATTTCTCTCTGTGTTCCCTCTCCTACCTTGTTCTCTTTCTTCTACCACTACCTCTGTATAATCTATTTCCCCTTCTGAGGGAGATTTAAGCATCCTCCCTTGGGTCCTCCTTGTTACGTATTTTCCTTGGCTCTATGCATTTTAGTATGCTTATGATGTACTAAATGGCTAAACTCTGCTTATAAATAAGTTTTATACCATGCATACCTTTCTGGAGATGATCTTTCTTAGAATAATCCTTTCTAGTTCATGATTTCCTTGTTTTGAATGGCTGAGTAGAATTCCATTGTATAAATGTACCACAGTTTCTTTATCCATTCTTTGATTGAGGGACATCTAGGTAATTTCCAGATTCTGGCTATTACAAATAAAGCTGCTTCTTATTAATTTGTTAATATGAAGATATACTCAACTTTCAAACACATAATTTGGCTTTTTTGATAGAAATATACCTTTTAAAAATTGTTTCCAAACAGCAGAGAGTATCCTAAAGGAAATAAATTTATTCATAGAGACAAGAATCTCAATGCTTTAAATAACCAATCTGGTTCTATCAACATTGTATACATTAACTTAAAAACAGTTGGATCTACAGTGTTCAGAAGCAATTACCTCTTGACAGTTATAAAAACAGTTTGTGGTCCTTGTCCTCCTAATGGATAGAGGGAGCTAGGAAGTGTATTGCAAACAGAGGGTTAAAAGTCATGCCTGCCAAAGGCAAGCACAGTGACTTGCTTTCTCTACAGGCTCACACTTACACCTCTTACACCACCTACCCATGAACGACACTGCCCACAGTGGAGTGGGCCTTCCTACATCAGTAATTAATAATAATAACAAATACTCCTGCAAACTTGCCTACATGGCAATGTGATGGAACAATTTCTCTATTGAGGTTCCCTCTTCTCAGATGATCCTAGCCTATGTCAAATTGACAGAGAATAACCAGCATGAAGTGACAGTGTCACGTTCAGACCGGATCTAACTGCTGAGGATGCTGGCTTTTCACTAACTGACAACATGTATAAAATTATGAGTAGAACTCAAATTTCAGGGTAAAATATACGAACCCTTCCAAACTAGAAGGGTTTTTGTAATAAAAGTAGTGTTTTCTAAATAGTGAGACAAAATAGAATTCAAAGTAACCAAAGTATTATTTCAAAGATTATGTTTTTACAGACCTGGCTTCTTCTAAATACAAGGGTATTTTGTGATTTAAATACATTTTTTCTTTTCAAAAGATTTTGTGTGTGTGACCATGCATTTACGTGTGTGTGCACGTGTGTGTGTGTGTGTGTGTGTGTGTGTGTGTGTGTGTGTGCAGGCAGTTGTCAGCTGCCTGATTTGGATGCTGAGAACTGAACTTCAGTTCTCTGCGAGTGTCAAGGGCTCCTAAGGAAGGAGCCATCTTTCCAGTCTTAGCCAGTTCTTTTCTATTATTCCTTACGGTATCTTATAAATTTCATATAAGTTCCTTCAGAATTTTCTCTAGAAAACTTTTGGGAGACTCTCTTCAATTTCATTTTTACAACCCAAGGGTTGTCATTTTATCATACAAATTTACTCTCAAATGAACTTAGGATAAAAGCTCCCCAGAAAATAGGACCTGAGCAGCCAGGCGTGGTCACGGTACCCAACTGTAATCCTAGCACAACAAAGCGAGTCTAGGGCAGCCAGAGCTCTTGTTACAGAGAAACCATGTCTCAAAGGGGGAAAAAAAAGACTTGAAATGGGCATATTATCCCTTCAGCTACTTTTCTCCTCACGTGTCGTTCACTTACAATCTTACTCTCACTGTTCTCAAGGGAGGTTGAAGTAGAAGAATGTAAAACCATTTTTGAAATATTATATTCCATGTGCAATATCCTAGCCATGGAATCACTGAAGTATGCTATTGACTCACTTTACACCCTGCACTCAAAGGGTTAGAAGATACCTTAAAACGAACAAAACGTCCCTCTGTACTATTTAACATATAAAATAATTGGCAAGAACTCCGACTTCTTTTTGCTCTTAAAGTCTCTGTTTCTTTTAAATCTCTGCTTCAAAAAACTTATATTTCAGAACATGATTACATTTTGAGGTGGAGGTTACAACTCTAGTGCACCACTCTGCTGGGTGACCCAAAGGTTGCCCTCACGTCCACATCTTCACAGGACGTGAGTCTATGAGACATGGGTAGGAGAGGCTGCCACTACCCATGCTTTGCATGGTAGACAATATTGTCCAAAGTGCTTCAGTGACTTTCACATTTAATTTAAATGGAAAACCAAGTCTCATATGGCCACATGTGTTAGTTTTTCTGTCTCACCAATGTGTTCAACACTTGTCATTTCTTTGGAAGGTAAATTACATAACTCATGAGTCATTGACTCAAGTTCTGTTTCTCAAGCCGGGCTGAGGCTGCACTATCATACTGAGACACTCCCCCTTTGCTCTCCCTTCCATGTGCTCTGGACCAGAGCTTCTCATCACTAAATGAAGACTGGAATCACTTGACAGGTCAGTAAAGAACAAACTGTGAGCACCACACAAGAGCTCTGGGAGGCACAGAAAGTTCCCTTTTATTTTCCTACAAGTTCTCTGGCAATGCTGCAGCTGTCAGTGCAGGGACAACATTTTAACAATGACTTCTACAGAATAATTCTAAACCTTCGATTTTTTTTCAGTGACTATATTTTTAAATACTAATATTGTTATTGCCGGTGTGTGTGTGTGTGTGTGTGTGTGTGTGTGTGTGTGTGTGTTGCATTCCACAGCACAAATATAGAAGTTGGAAGGCAATTTTGGGAAAGCTAATTCTCTTCTTCTGCCATGGGATCCAAGAACAGGACTCTGGCTTGTGTGGCAAATGCTTCCACCCGCTGGCCATCTTGCTGGCCCCAATAGTTCCCTGCCGCCACGACACACACACACACACACACACACACACTTTTTTTTATTATTAATTTATTCTTGTTACATCTCAATGGTTATCCCATCCCTTGTATCCTCCCATTATTCCCTCCCTCTCCTTTTCCCCTTATTCCCCTCCCCTATGACTGTTCCTGAGGGGGATTTCCTCCCCCTGTATATGCTCATAGGGTATCAAGTCTCTTCTTGGTAACCTGCTGTCCTTCCTCTGAGTGCCACCAGGTCTCCCCCTCCAGGGGACATGTTCAAATGTGAGGCACCAGAGTACGTGAGAAAGTCATATCCCACTCTCCACTCAACTGTGGAGAATGTTCTGACCGTTGGCTAGGTCTGGGTAGGGGTTTAAAGTTTACCGCCTGTATTGTCCTTGGCTGGTGCCTTAGTTTGAGCGGGACCCCTGGGCCCAAATCTGCCTATCATCATGTTCTACTTGTAGGTTTCTAGGACCCTCTGGATCCTTCTACTTTGCCATTCTCCCATGCTTCTCTCATCTAGAGTCCCAATAGGATGTCCTCCCCTCTGTCCCAGTTTCCTGGTAAGTGAAGGCTTTTGTGGGACATGCCCCTTGGGCTAGTATGCAGATATAAGTGAATATCTTTATAGATCTGTGAGAAGCATTGGCAAAAGCAACTTACTCGGTTTTTAACTTCATCAAAGTATAGACAAATCAAACTGGGTATGGTGGCACATGACTTTGATCTCAGCACTAAGTTAGCAGAGTTCAAAGACCCTTTGCTCTATATAATGAGTTTTGGCACACTCAGAGCAAATAATACAAAAACAAGCAAATCTTTAAAAATCAAATATAAAGTGTAGGCAAATCAGTAATAAATGAAACAGGGACATTTCCTTTTCAGTTTCTATCTTCTGTGAATAAGATATGTAAAAAAACAAAAATAAGGTGCTCAAACAAACCTCTGCACAATACAAAATTCTCAAATATTTAAATTATTTAGGAATAATTAAGTACTATTAATTAGCATTTTATTATATGTTTTATGCATTGGTTTATTCAATTTTAAAGTGATTTAACTTTTAATCTTAAGTTTCATATTCAAATTCACTTTTTGAGACCAAAGAACTTTCTATTTATTTTAGATAGCAAAATAACACACACACACTAATTCAATACACAAGACACCTCATATTCCTCACAAAGAACTTTTTCTATAAGGACATTTCTGTTTATGAAATATGAGACAAAATGTCTGTTAAACACAAGATATTTCACAAGTCGTCCTAAGCCATTTGCAAACATAAAACGCCCTGCCTCACGCAAGTCCTGATTCCCTGTGACATCCCACTAAGGAAATTTTGGCTGAGAAACATTGCAAGAATTTCTGTGGCTGTAAAGAACTTCCTTAACAGTAAAACTGAAAATTTTTTTATGCAAAATATTTGCGTTAGGAGACTGAAGGGAGAGTTCTGTGGTTCTGCAGCTCTCAAGGTTCCCAGCCACACGGTTCTGCGCTCCCGCAGAGACAGGTAATGGGATAAGGGGAGGGCACTCTAATGGATGAACACAATATTGCCCGTGACAAAGCTCAATTAGTCTTCTACAAAGATAAGGGAAGAAAAGATAATGTGCAAACGTCAAGTCTTCTTGACAGATGACTTGAAAGAATTAGGAAGGATAGTGAAATAAAATCCAATTTCCCCCAGTCTCCTTCCTAAACCTCTACTTTGCCTCAGGGTTGTCTGAATATTCTCCATGGAACCTCGTGATGGCCTAGATGCACACATGGAGGAAGTCTCTGAGACAAGCCGCCTTGGGACTGGGCAGCATAGTGACTCTGGTCTGTGCAGCACATTCTTACCTATGTGTTTCCTTCCTAATAACACAACTTTGTGGATGTGTTAAGTCTTCTCACTGCTTGTATTATCTGAAAGCAAATACATTTCAGGTATGGTGAGTGTGTGTGTGTGTGTGTGTGTGTGTGTGTGTGTGTGTGTGTGTGTGCGTTTACACTGAACATAGGGCCATACATATTCTATTATGCACTCTCACCAGTGAACTCCTCCAAGACACCTCCAATCCCCCACCAAAAAAAAAAAAAAAAAAAAAAAAATCTTAACAAAGAACACATGAGCAACGTTTGAATGTATACCTTGTGTGTTGGGTGAACAGGGACTTCTAAGTCACTCAAAGGCAGGTTTGAATACAGACTTCACTTATCAAGTATGACCCATCAACCCAAGTATAAAATTCATGCAATGGTACCTGTTATAAAGATTATTGTGAGTATTAAAATAACTATATAAGTGGCTGGAGTGATGGCTCTGTAAATAAGAGCACTGACTTCTTTTCCAGAGGATCAGTGTTCAGTTTACAGCACCTACATGGCAGCTCACAACCCACATTCAGTAATTTCGGTTCCAGAGGATACAACACCTTCTTCTGACCTCTGCAGGCACCAGGCAATGCATGTGGTACATAGCCATATATGCAGGTAAATCACTCATACACATAAAAGTAAGTATATAAATATGGGTCACCAGTTGTCCCCAGTATGCTCAAAAGTGAAGGCTTTCCCAGAATGTGAGAGTCACAAAGATGCTCAATCCTGGACAAGTTGGCCATCAAGTAGCGTTTTCAAGTAAAAGTGACAAATACTAACACTACTTCCTTTCTGTTTCAATTTTCAAGATACTATTTTCATCAGTAAAAAAATGCATCATAATTTTATAATAGACATCACTTTGCTATTAATTGTTAAATATTTCATATAAATTATATCAAATACTCTTTATCAGATATCAATTCAATTAATTTTTCAGAGAAGCCAACATGGAGGCAGAATTAATAAATGCCCTGCTTAAGTTCACAAAGCCTATAAATAAGTAAAACTACTATTGAAATGCAAGCAGCCAACCAGACTAACTGACACACAGGAGCCTGTTAGAAATCAAATTCCAGCACCATATACGCAGACTCACCTGAGCCTGTGCTGAAACCACACAGTTGCTGCATCCTCTGAGACTATGACACATGGAAATGCCCTAGAATTTTGAGATAAAGAAAATACTAGAAAACCCACACACATCCTAATTAGAAAGAACACCACCTGCAGTTCAGTCTCTAAATGCTACTGAGGCTGAGTGAAAGAAACAAAATATGAACAGAAGTCATATTTGAGTGTTAAAACTCTAGCCAGACTTTGATCCCAAAAAGGAACTTAAATTAATTAACTGAGCAACTTGAAATGGAAACAAACTAAAATAATGCTTTTTCTTAAAGTATCCTATTTGTTTGCTTCGTTTTTTCCCTCCATAAATAACATTTTTTTTATAAATAATATTTTTTAACACATGGCCAACACAAAATTTCCTGGTTCAAAGCATTTTTTAAAAGTGCTGTTTTGTTTTAAAGATTTATTAATTCTTATTTTATGGGTATGCGTGTTTTGCCTGCATGTGTATATATGTACCCACAACCTGGATTGCTGGTGCCCTGCAGGGCCAGAAGAGGGCATCAGATTCCCTGGAGCTGGAGTTACAGACTGTTATGGCATGTGAGTGCTGGGAACCAAACTAGGATCCTCAGCAACAGCAGCCAGTGCTCTTAGCCACCGAGTCACCTCCGTAGGCTTTGAACTTTTTCAAGCCTATTTTATTTGGGGTTCTTTAATGCTTATGCCTTCCTTCCACTCCACCTGCCTTAGATAGGAGAGAAAAGAAGTTAATGGAAACAGGAGAAGTGCAATTTTTCAGGCTCAGTTCCTTGGAGCCATTCCACTGGCATAGTCGGCAGGGTTCTGGCAGACCAATTTAACAGAAAACTAGGAATTCCGCAAAGGTGACTGCAAACGCAGCAGCCGGGACCTCAAAGCATTCTCTGGAGTTGTTCTATCTAGGAGCATCTCAAAGGGGAGTGATGAACAGCCAAACAATAGGAAATGATGCCAAGACTAAAGAGCCTAGCCTCTTGTTTGGGATATATATATATATCCCTCCCCCAGATAGGGAGGCCTGGCGGCACTCAGAGGAAGGATAGCAGGCTACCAAGAAGAGACTTGATACCCTATGAGCATATACAGGGGGAGGAGGTCCCCCTCAGTCACAGTCATAGGGGAGGGGAACAGGGGGAATGGGGGAGGGAGGGAGGAATGAGAGAATACAAGGGATGGCTAACAGTTGAGTGGAGAGTGGGGACTGACTTTCACACCAACCAGCTCTTAAATGAACTTGCATCTAGCAGGATCAAGCCTCCTTTTCCTTCAATGTGAAGGGAAGAGTGAAATCCTTTATTGTTGACTGAGCTATAAGGTGAGATACTGGTCCAGGTCTAAGATGTTAAGAGGGACACTGACTCTTCCTTCTGTTTTGCTCATTTCTGGAGTGTCTGTGTTACCTATAACCTTCCACATGTTAGGGGAAAAATAGTTCATTTTCCATTCCAGAGATTTTGAGAGATATATGGCATGGTGGTTTGAGTGAGAACGACCCTCATAGGCTCATATAGTTAAATATTCTACCACCCCCAGTTGATGGAAGCATTTGGGGAGGATTAAGAGGTGTGGTCTTGTTAAAGGAGATGTGGGAGTGGGGGTGGGCTTTGAAGTTTTAAATGCTCACACCACTCCCAGTTAGCTCTCTGAACTCTTTCTTTAAGTTGCTTTGGTTATGGTCTTCACAGTGATAGAAATTAACATGGTCATTTTGAGAGGGAAATGTGCTTCAAAGGTTCAAATGTTAAGACTGCCATTTTCTGGAAACCGCAGGTAGTTCTCTTACATTGTTGGGTCTGGTTTTTCTTTTCTATGAGAATCAGCAAACTATACCTGCTTCAAAGCATTGCTGAGTAAGTAAATAAAATCACAACGCAAAGTAACTGGTATGGAGCGCCAGAAACATCAGTCTTCTCTCAAGACAGCTTAGCACTTTTTAGTGTTTTTTTTTTTTTAATGTGTTGTAGTTTTCTCTTAACCTGGCTAACTCCAAAATACTTGAAACTAGACTATTATATTTATTTAGCAAGCTTCCTGATGTAACAACTGAGAAATATTAATGTATTTCTAACCCTTTAAGCTAATTTGGCCACCTCCCAGTGTAAATCCTTGAGATACTTGCATTTTATGCCTTTCTCTGCTCAAGCTGCTCTCTTTCGGTTTCTCCTGGGCCTCTCTCTCCTCATGCCTAAAACCCTACTTCCTTTCCCTGGCTCCTCCTCCCCTGACTGTCAGGAAGTCCAGCCCTATTCTTTCCCTGCTCAGCCTTTGGTTATCAGGCTCTTTATTGACATATCAGGGAACAATTGGGGAGCAATATTTATACAACATTGAGACAGGAGATTCTCAGAACAAGGATTGTAACTGGATACAGGGGCACAGAAATCAGCCCACGTGCACAATAACATCATGCCTACAAGCAGCTTTACTCAAAGCCTTTGAAAATCAATGTAAATGCAATGAGGAAGTAAGATTATTTATACACTACTTAACAAAAGAAACAGCATGAGAGAAAAATATTAGATTTAAGCTGAGTGTTTGTGTAGAAGTTATGGTCTTACTACTTGGATGTAGCTTGTTTCCAGTCATGGTTAGTTTTGTCTAGAAAATTGCCACGTAGAAGTGATGGATGGATGGCCTTGTAATTACACCTGAAGAAATGCAGCTAGCTACATATGTGATTTAGCACAGACTAATTACTCAGCATATTTTTGCATATAAAATATTTACTCTGATAGACTAGAGCTGTTACTGTGAGTTGGATCTGAGCTCTTGCCCAGGTGGCTCATTTTTTTTTTTTTTTAGATTTAAAAAATTAATTTATTCACAGTACATCTCAATTGTTATATTGTTATCCCATCCCTTGTATCCTCCCATTCCTCCCTCCCTCCCATTTCCCCCTTACTCCCCTCCCCTATGTGACTGAAGGGGAACTCTTCCTCCTCCTCCTGTATATGCTCATAGGGTATCAAGTTTCTTCTTGGTAGCCTGCTATCCTTCCTCTGAGTGCCACCAGGCCTCCCCATCCAGAGGACATGGTCAAATATGAGGCACCAGAGTTCATGTGAAAGTCAGTCTCCACTCTCCACTCAACTGTGGAGAATGTCCTGTTCATTGGCTAGATCTGGGTAGGGGTTCGAAGTTTACTGCATGTATTGTCCTTGGCTGGTGCCATAGTTTGAGCAGGACCCATGGGCCCAGATCCACCCATCATAAATAGGAAAGCAGGAGGGAGGGAGGAATGGGAGGATACAAGGGATGGGATAACAATTGAGATGCAATTTGAATAAATTAATAAAATAATATTTTTTTAAAAAGAGCTGGTTGGCCCCACTCAACTCCAATTCCTCCAAGGAAATTCCTGGACATATGACAAAATGGCTTGGCCCCAAGAGCATGAGCCATACTGAGTGGCTATCCCACTGAGTGAGTCACTAGATAAGCGTATAAGCTTATCTTATAAGGTCCACTATTTCTATTTAGTTCCTTATCCAGAATTTCCAACATTCAGAAACTTGAGTTTTTCATACACAAGTGAATTAGTCATTCTCCCCCTCTGCAACCCAGGCATCTAGGCCTGTGGGCTGCAATGAACCTACTGGCAGTTTTAATCCTGGAGAAGAAAAAGACCACATTAAAAAAAAAAAAAAAAAAAAGGCATTGCCTGAAAGTTCCAGGCTTTGATAAGAATGTGTCCTCAGAAGCACTTAGCAGCACAGCCCCACCTCCAAAATTCTAACAGTCTTTAGGACACTGTACAAACGTGGCCTTGTGAAGATTTTCTAAAACGTTCCAAGGATGTGCGTGACTTCTCTCCGTGTGTCAGAATTTGAGGGGGTAGCATGGCAAACATATCCAAACTCCTGGAAATCAGCAGTTGTCACATGCTACTTTTGTTGTCCCCCCTCCCCCCACCCTGAACACCTCGCACGTGTGTGAAGTAGTGAGGACGATGTTCCTGGCTCAGGACAGTGCCTTCATGGAATGAGGACAACGCAGAATTGGCTGGCTTTGGCAGATGAACGCAGACTCCTGAAGGATGACTCAGTGTGAGGTGACAGAAGTGTTGATTTGCTCCGAGCTGATGAGGGTTTGGAGTGAACTGGGAGCGTTTGAAGTGAATTGGGGTATTACAGTGGGTAGAGCCGCATTGGCACCATTCAGTTGTCAGAGACAGAGATGCAAACAGGCTGGGGCTAGGAGCTGTAAGGTCGGAGAGTCAGCTCTGTGTTTTGATCTGGCAGTAAAGTGGCTCTTGCTTAGGGGGAGGAATACAAATAACATAATACTTCCCAGAAGTAATCGTTTCACCACGCCCCCTTTTATCCCAAACAGTAAGAAAGTCCTGGCTCTTCTAGCACAGAAAGCCTGAGCCTGGAGGGGCGGCTGAGGGCAGGAAGTGCTCCCATGGTGATTAAAGGCTTCTAAAGGTCCACCTCTCCCCCTGAGTACACTTTCTAAGTATCTACATCCTGGTTTCAAGCTTTTCTTTCAGTGTAGCCTAAACCAAGCAAGACAAGAAGACAGGGCAAATGCCTGCGTGATAGTGAAGAGAGGAGGTCCACACAGCATCAGCAACAGTCGCCCTCTGAGGAAATTAACGCTTTCCTCCTAGTTTTTTGCTTTTGACATCATTAGACTTTATCCCGACACCAAGCAGTGGCAGTCTCTCTGGCTTCTCCCCTACAATGTGGCATTTCAAATACAATAGGTATAGTGTTCTGCCTGCATTTACACCTGCAGGCCACAAGAGGGCATCAGATCATATTATAGATAGTTGTGAGCCACCATGTGGTTGCTGGGAATTGAACTCAGGACCTCTGGAGGAGCAGTCAGTGTCCTTAACCTCTGAGCCATTCAAATACAATAGGATGATGGTGAATTAGCAACAAGAAGTCTGCAGATTTACTTTAAGGGTTAGGATACATCAGATGGTTGCTCTCATTTTTAAATGTATTCCCAGAGTCCTCCATGTGGCTTTGCAGAGCCTTTCAGTGTGGGTGAATATCTATTGCAGCTCTGTTGTTGAACTTGGCCAGGTGACTGATTGGGCCAATGCCATTTTGGCAAATGTCTAATCATGATTTTGTGGTTTGGCCTGCCAGCTTACTTTTTTTTTTTTTTTTTTTTAAACTTTTCAGTAAGAAGCACACGCTGCTGCATGGTGCTGGTTGAACAGATAGAAACTCACAGGCTAGAGCCATGGCCAAGCAATTGGAGCACAGCTGACAACCTGTATGTCTTAGTCACTGTTCTGTTGCTGTGATAAAATACCTTGACAAAAGCAACTTAACAGAGAAAGGGTTTATTTGGCTCACAGTTCCAGAGGGGCACAGTCCATCATGGTGGGGAGCATGGCAGGCAGAGCAGGGGACCAGCCTGTCACATTACATGGCAGTCTGAAAGCAGAGAGTGAGCTGTAAAAGTTCAAAGTCCACTCTCGGTGACAAACTTCTTACTGCAAGACTCGGCCTCCATAACCTTTCCAAACAAGCTGCAGACCAACTGTTCAGCTGCATGGGCCTGTGAGACACATTGCACACTCAAACCTTATGGCATAGATCCAAGATACAGAAAAAGTATGTATTACAATAAACCCACACACATTTGAAATGTTTGCTACATAGCAAAAATGAATAAAGGAATTAGATGTTTGAAAATGTATTGTAGTTTCATTTCTGAGCCGTTTGCTTATGAAAAAGGCATTGTGACAGGAAGGATTTATTTTAGCTCACAATTCTAGGGTTCGGTCCATCTTAGCAGGAAAGTCGAAACAGAACAAAATTTTAAATGCCTGGTCATATGACATCCATAGTCAGGAGCAAAGAGAAATGAATGCATTAGTGAGTGGCTAGCTTTCTCGACCTTTGAACAGTCCAGGGCCTGGACCAGGAAATGGTACAAGGCACTATCAGCCTGGACCTCTCCACATAAACTAAGATGCTCTCCATAGACAAGGCCACAGGCCAAAGTGGTCTAGGTGATCCCTCATTGCATCGTTAGTCACAGTGATCACAAATGTTCTGTAAAGTACATTGCACTATATAGAAATTTAACACATTCAGAGTCTAAGATAATAGTGGGCGTGAGAAACTATATAATGATCTCTCCATAAAAGATGTTACGTATTCACGTTTTTCCTAAAATAAATTAAATCTTTGAGTACCAGGTCTTAGGAATGATTTTAAAAGGCCCTTCTTTTGCTTGTATAATGTAAAACCCCATTAACACAGTTCTAAACAACGCTCCCCAGGTTTTCAGCCAACTTAGAGAGGTTAACACGGATTCAAAAATTATGGTTTTGCTGGACACCTAAAGCTTCAAAATATGGCTAAGATATGCTCTCTACATAGTCAGAATCTAAGGAGAAGTAGTTTATGTTTATATTTCTAGTTAAATAAATTAAAATTAGAATTAAGGAGATTTTACAAGGCTATTTAAAAATAATGGTGCAACCCCCCCCCCTCCGCCCCAGACAGGGTTTCTCTGTGTAATCCCTGGCTCTCCTGGAACTGACTCACTCTGTAAACCAGATCAGGCTGGCCTTGAACGCATGGAGATTCTCCTCCCTCTGCCTCTCAAGTGCTGGGATTAAAGGCATGCGCTACCACCACCCAGTTGTTGTTCTTTTTTTTTTTTTTTTTTTTTCTTTTAAATGAGAACATCTATCACCATTTTAATTTAATGTATCCTTAAAAACTTAATCATAGTAGTATAAAAATAGAAGAGGATTTGCTTGACCATATATAAAAGTTTATTCATAGGAAACTAAATATGCAGAAGAATGAGAGTATAGGAAATGATTAATTGACACATGTATACCTTTGATCCTGGAATTTGATAGGCAGAGGCAGGCAGATCTCTGTGAGTTCAAGGCCAGCTTGCTCCACACAGTGAGTTCCAGGAAGGATAGTCAGGGCTACATAGAGACCTTGTGTCAAAAAATATAGATATAGATACAGCTACCACCAGTATGTAGAACTGGAATTCTTACAGACGTACAGGAGCATACTAAAACACCTTAGCCCTCTAAGCTGGAGTATGAACATGGATACATTTTTAACAAGAGAAGAATCAGCACCTGAAGCTGCCTATTACTCATGTCACTGATTTTGCTTCACTGGGCTAACATGATTTTCAATCGTGTTGACAGAAAATTGGGAAACACGGGGCATGAGAGTGCTAGTTCTTAGCTGGCTTTCTTTTTTTTTAATCCCTTTGTACTCAGTCCAGGACAGAGGCCATGGGCCGTGGGAATGGACCTTCCTTCCTTATCAAACTGCTCAGGAAACAGGCTCCCAGAGAAACTCAAGGTGCATCTCACTAGTGTCCTCAACTGTTTTTAATCCAACCAGGACAGCATCCTAATTAACCACCACAGCCTGCGAACTTTGTTGGAGACACACAGTCGTCAGTCGGTAACCATGGGCGTGCAGGCACTGGGTCACAGCAAATGGGGTGGATGAAAAGAAGGTAGCAAGATGCCCTTCCTCTGCGCTGCCTGCCCCGGACCAGAAATGCAAAGACATGGCAGTGGAATAGCAGCAGCTGCTCTCATCCCATGAAGCTGCTCTCAGAACTGCTTTCTTTCCACACTGGGCCTCCTGCACGCGTGCCCCATCCTCTACTGCTTTTAAAGTCGAAGAACATAGAGACGCATTCAAAATTCCTTTATAACCATCCCACATCGTTTCCCTTCCTTATCACCAGCTTTGAATATATTGTTTCTGTCCATATTTTATTACAGGTAAATTTCCAAAAGCAATATAATAGTGTGGGATGTACTAAAGGATACACATGCGGGCTTCAGAGATGGCTCGGTGGTTGACAGCACTGACCATCCTTCCAACACCCACAAGGTGGCTCACAACTATCTGCAACTCCATTTCCAGGGGATTGAACGCCCTCTTCTGACCTCCTTGAATACTAGGCCTGTACATAGTGCACATACATACATGCAGGGAAAGGACTCATAAAATAAATCTAAAAAAGGAACATATAAACATATTAATCATGGTCTCCTAAATAACAGAACCAGTAGAATAAACAGCAATAAATATGAACAGATTTATTAGAGGAATTGGCCCATGCAAACATGGAGGTGAAAGCATCAATGTGAATTCACACACACAAAAAAAAAACCATACCCCAAATTCAGCTATATTGATATTTATCAAAAACAGATTTTTTTTCCTTTGTAATTCATCTTGCTTCTAACTTTTTGCTGTGATCTTGTAGTATTACTCCAACAGGAAGTAACCCCATCCATGACAGAAGGACGTACTCTGTTACAGTATGGTCACCTTATTACTGAAAAAAGTGAGTTTGTAGACTTGGTTCCCAGAATAACTAGCTAAATGCTTCAGATACTTTTTGCTGGTCCTGTTGGCTCCAGGCCTAAGCTCTGGCCACTTTTTTCCCCTCCCTAGAGACAGATGTGCTGTTCCTTTCTCCAGCCTCTGTTCAACAGAAGTTCTTGAGAAGTTAGGTCAGTCCCACTGTTAGGCACTGTCACTGCTGGGGATGGTAAACTGTCTCCGGAAAGGTCAGGGTGCTCTGTGCCAAACAAGGCTTGACTCCAGGCTTCTGGGGGTGCGGGGGGGACAGACAGACAGCCGTGTCCTGGTCTCAGGGTCCTCTCGGCCCCCAAAAAGTCACCCTGATTGGCTGTCAGCAATCTCCCCACCCTTTCTAGAAATGGCTCTCAACTGAGCACAGGTCTCAGTTTATTCTTTTGATGACAGAGCAAAAGAAAAACACCAGGGCTGTCTAAACTGCCTGAAAACATCAGATTAGCCACTCAAGTTTTAACTGAACTTCTTGTTATTACCCACACAGGCACCATCTGTGGCTCCCACAAGAGGCAAAGCCTTGATGCTGTGTCCTGAGAGCTCTGTCCTTCTCACTCAGTGGCCCCTTCTGACGGGACATGGTGTTCCCAAGAGTGACTTCCACATGTAGTGAGGCTGAGGCAGAGGTAGAGGACCGAAAGGAGGATGTACCAGACACTTACAAACAGGGTCTCATTTAATTTCCCAAGAGGTCCTCAGGGCACATTACAGGGACGCTGTTTTGTAAAAGAAATCGAGGGTTAAAGAAATGGTGTTGCTGTTCTAGTCACCCAGTAGGGAAACGTGGGCTTGATAGTGAAAGCTAGGTCTTCAGGGGCTGTGGTGAGAGAGGGAGTGCCAGGTGCACGTTGATGGTAAACAATGGAGCTTGTAGTCAACTAGAAAGCATGCGTCCCATCTAAATAGTCTGCGCAGGACAAAGGAATACCAGCTATTACATCTTTAATCTGTAGGCATTACTGTCTCCAAATCCTTGCTCAAAGTTAAGTACATTTCCTTAGTATTTTCTTTACTAACCACAAGTCCTTTGCATCCTGTTAATTGTATATACAAGTTGCACACTATTATCTGGCATTTGTATCTTAAACACCTCAGTGGCAAAAAGAATTTCTCTTTTAAATATCAACTTTACATAAAACTCCACCCACAAGCTGAATTATCTGGAACATCCAAGGCTATAGAGAATGTAGTGTAAGTGGTTTATGGAAGGACTGTGATTTACTATCAGTCCTGTGCTGAAGTGTGCAGTTTGTGTCACTGTCAGACTTTGGAAATTCCTAACAATAGGAAAGGTTACTTCCTGCAACCCCACAGCTGGGAGGAAATAGAAATTCTGCTGTCAACACAAACATAAATGAATCCTGTGACAGTCTCACTTGTCACCCAGAAACATACCAACACAGAAAGTTATGCCGAACCAATCTTCTGTCCTCTGCTGCCCCCTAGCTGAAAGGAAGGCTAAAGCAGACGCGGTGGTTCAGAATTTCCATGGAAACCAATAGCAGGGAAAGCTGGTTGTAGTGATGTGATAAAATTTAAAAAAAAAAAAAGAACCACTCCAAGTCACAGAGGAATAAAGATACAGACTTCCTAGTGTGGAAAAGAGAGTTAAAATAAAATAGTCAAGGTGACGTGACTCCTAAGAAATAAAATGAAGCGAGCCCCAAGATGTGGTCCTTGGTTAGAACAACGTGTCCGTTATCTCTCGGTTTTCATTTGACGTCCTAATATTGTGAAGGTGACAGTTCTACAGAAAGTAATGTGGAGATTCAGTGCAATCCCAGTAGAAAGTCCCACAACATTCTTCACGGAAATAGAAAAAAATAACCCTAAAATTTATATGGAACCAAAACTCTGAGACTCCTTTCTCTTAAAAGTGAAATGTGTGACGGTGTCCCCTCAGTTCTGCTTCATTTTCCACAGGCACACAAGTAAATAAAAAACTCTCTTTAATGGAAAACAGAGACCATGGAGACAAGCTGGGGCTCATATACTTTCCTTGGGAAAGATTCAGTTAAGCTGTCTTAAAAGGAAATCTGCACATCTTTCTTCCCTCCTTTTGTGGTTTTCTATAAATTGTAAGACCTTCACAGCAAGGTGGAAAGTTACTCTCTCCTCCACCCTCTCTCTCTCACTTGCCCCTCTCTCCATGAGGATGGGTCGCTGAGAAGGCATGTTTGGGAATTACACAGTCAACATCGCTTTTCATTTGGATGCCTGAGTTAGGACTTTTATTTCAGGTTTTGAGCTGAAATTCTGAGAATCCTTTCCAGTGGTCTTCGCCAAATACAGTGTGAGTTATAGCTATTGATGCTAACCAGTGATACCTTCCAGCACTTGCAAGAGGCTAATTCCCATAGGCCTTTCTCTGTGGGTTTACCTGATCAAGTTCCAAATGATCATATTTTACAGTCTTATGACACAGGAGGTACAATGACTGTGCTCAGTGGCTGACAAGGTTTTTCAAGACAGATGAAGACATCTAGGAACCAGACCTGGTATTTTAACACCTGGCTGCTTGTCAATGAACACTGTCTCTGGAATATTAAAGAGTGGGCACATGAACCAGGTGTGGTGGCGCACGCCTTTAATCCCAGTACTCGGGAGGCAGAAGCAGGAGGATCTCTATAAATTCGAGACCAGCCTGGTCACAAAGTGAGTCCAGGACAGCCAAGATTACACAGAGAAATTCTGTCTCAAAAACAACAACAACAACAAAGAGTGGGCACGTGGTGCAGGTTGCCTCATGGTTTATTGGATCTCTTTTAAGAGGAGAATTTGAAAATATGCAGAAATTAGTGTGTCAAAACCTTTGAACCCATTTTGCATTTTAAGAAATCATTTACCTCAATTGATATTTGCCTCAGTGTATACTGTCCATTTTATGTTACATTCCATCTCGGTCAGAGTACACATTTTAGTAGTCGTGTTAGGTAAAACCTTAATATTGAGTAAAACAGATAAATTTTAGATATGTTTAAACAAGGTCTCCTCAAAGAAAATCTGGATTGTGTAACTGAGAGACAGTCTAATGCCCTTTGGCACTATCAATCCTGTCTTTTCTAAGAGGATAATACAAAGAATTATGTTGGTCCCCTACTCCTCTCCCTGGGGTTGGCTAGGGGAAGCCTTTTTCTACCGTCCCTCCTACTTGCAATGATGTGTACCTCTCTGGCCCTAGCTCTCCTAGTGTCCCTTTGTTTCTGTAGCAGAGATAAGGGAACTCTCCATGATGGCTTGTTCTTTCATTTTGCTTGCCTTAGAGACAGTTTCTTCTGCTGAGAAGGATGAGTCTCAGACTCTACAGATTTGGATAGGGACTATTATCTTTCGGAAATAGATATCATGAGCTCCCTGATATATAATAAAGTCTCCAAGGATGTCTAGTTATCATATTTTATAAATTATTTTAATTACTTAGCCTGTAGTTTTGTCAGTTTTTTAAATTCACTTAATGTCCCTATTATAGGCTCCTCCCTCCTCTCCTCCCAGTCTCTCCTTTCCATCCTCTTCCCCATCCCCCCTTCTCTTATTCTCAAAAATGGGGAGTCCCCACCCATCCACCCCAGCACATCAAATTGCATCAAGGCTGAATGCATCTTCTTCTGCTGTGGCCTGGAAAGGCAGCCCTGCCAGGGGGAAGTGATCAAAAGCAGGCAACAGAGTCCATGTCAGAGACAGCCCTCGTTCTCCTAGGTGGCCTAGGTCCAGTCCAGGCATGGTCCTCGGTTGGTGCTTCACTCTGGGTCCTGGTTAGATGGCTCTGTTGATATTCTGGTGGAGCTTCTGTCCCTTCTAGGTCCTTCTATCCTTCCCCCCACTCCCACTTTTCTGCAAGACTCCCTAGACTTTGTCCACGCTCTGGCTTTGACTCTCATCATCTGTTTCTATCCGCTGTTGGGTGGATATATGCTAGGCTCTTGTCTGCAAGCATAACGTACTATAGTTAATAGTGTCAGGGGTTGTCTCTCTCCCACAGGATGCGTCTAGGCTTGGGCCAGGCATTTGTTGGACATTTCCTCAACTTCTACTCTTTCTTTATCCCTGCACATCTTGTAGGCAGAGTAAATTTTAGGTTCAGATATTAATTTAGAATAAATTTTTTTCTTACTGTATATTTTCTTATACAAAATTTTATCTTTATTTTTTACCAAAATATACTATTACTTGGAACCTTGTTTTCTATTACTTATTAACTTCTTTTGACTTATTTCAGAATATTTTTTCTAAATTACATTTTGAAGTTAGCATGGTGGTGCACTCAAGAGGCAGAAGCAGGTAGCTCTCTGTGAATTCAAGACCATCCTGACCTACATAGTGAATTCTAGACAAGCCAGGGCTATGTAGAGAAACTTTGTCTATAAAATAAAATAAAATAAAATAAATTTTAAAAACTATTTTAAGAAATCCTCAAATTAGACAAAATTATTTTCCAATAAAAGAACATTAACATGCATTTTACGTTTTAATAAATTTTTGTTTTGCATACAGAATCGTCAATGTAAACTTAAAACTTTTACTAACCATAATTTACAGTGAAGACACAAAAGAGTAGTTGATTTGCTATGTCTCAATTTTACAATTAGTTATATTTATTAATAGATCCAAAATATGGTGTTCATTTTACAGACTTTAAGAAGCTTAAGTAAATGTTTAGATGCCATCCTGGGACAATCGCTGTGGGAGCTATTTTAGCATTAGGACATGGCCAATTTTGTCTCCTGGAAGGGTGAGTGTAAAGCCACTGTTAACTTGGAGCCAGATTCTGTCTCACCATAAGGAGATAAGAAGTTAACGAGCCCAGCTACAGTGTTTTAGGGGCTCCTGGCACTGCCATAGAGAACTGGACACTTGAAGTAGCAGACCCAGGCTATGACCCATGTCATGACACACAGCAGGTACCAAGACGTAACAATTATATTATGAAACATTCCTTAACACAATAATGAGATGTCCATCTAGGCACTTAAGATATGAGCCCCAGATAGATGACCAACTTGTGCTGGCTGGTTTTAGGTCAACTTGACACAAGCTAGAGTCACCTGAAAGGGAAGAGTCTCAATTAAGAAAATGCCTCTATAATATCAGGCTGTAGATAGAGTGATGTGGGAAAGCCCAGTCTATTGCCTGGGCCAGTGGTCCTGTGTTCTATAAAAAAGCCACAGGGAACAAGCCAGTAAGCAGCCCTCCTCCATGGCCTCTGCATTGGCTCCTGCCTCTTAGGTTCCTGCCTTCCCTGCTTTGATGAACTGTTGTATGGAACTCTGAGTGAAAAACTCCTCCCCCTCAAGTTGCTTTTGGCCATGGTGTTTCATAGCAGCAATAGTAACCCTAAGACGCTACCCAGTGGAACCTAACAATTTCCTTTTGGTTAATATAAAAAATGTTTTTGGAGTTTGAGCCAAAACTTCAAGGAGGAATTCCCAGTTCACAACCCAACCCATCCCCTCTACTGAAAACCACACTTTCTACAACTGGGCCCAGAACCATATGGAGCTGGACTCAGAATGCTATAGACCTCCACAGCCAGACCCTGTCACCAACACCTGCTCACCTACCAGCCACCTCACCCACTTCAACAACCTGTGACAAGACAGCTTGTAGTTTGGACCAGAGCTTAAGGCTAGGATTCCCAAGCAGTTCATTTCTGCAACTGTCTGCCACCCCACCTAATTCTGGGCCCCAGGAGAGCTTGGAGACTGACCCAGAAGCCGTTAGAGACATCCAAAGCCAGTTCCCTCCTTGCTTACCTATACAGCTATCAACTACCCTGCCCACCATGTTGATCCGGTGCCACATGAAGTCTGAACCCCAAGCCCCAGTGACTCCAACACTGAAAACCAAGCATCATTTGGCTAACCCACAACCTGACGAGGTTCCACCGGACAAAGCTGACACCGGATGCCTAGATCCTATCAGAAAAATGTAGTTTGGAGCAGCTCAGTCTATGGTGGCAGGAGTGTGTTCACAAGACAGCAAACCTGGTAGCAGAGGGCAGTCCTAAGTATGAGTGGGGCTGTAACTCTTAAAGGCCCACCTAGTGACATCCTGTCAGTCAAGTTCCACCTTCAGGTAGGTTCCACAGCTACCTACTGGGGACCAAGTATTCAAACCCTAGGAGTCTATGAGGGCATTTTACATATAGACCATCATGTTTGCCACTGAAATAGCACATTGTGCTGCTTTACAAGACTTTATTTTCTTCCCCCATGAGGGACTGAAATTCTCAGAAACTGTGAGGTAAAACAAACTTTCCCTCCCTGTACTAGTCTGTACTTGTGGAGATTCAAGACAGCAGAGTGAAATTCCAACTCAGGTAACCAGCCCGGC
Organism: Acomys russatus; assembly: GCF_903995435.1. Taxonomy (NCBI): domain Eukaryota; kingdom Metazoa; phylum Chordata; class Mammalia; order Rodentia; family Muridae; genus Acomys; species Acomys russatus. Next base: position 15,158,144 of record NC_067139.1, read on the forward strand.
TTCGGGATAAACTATCCAGGCCTCGGAGTTCCCCACTGAAGCAACTTGGAATTGACACGTGAAATAGGACAGCAAGACACCTTTCCTCTGATGTGACCAGAATAATGGAAACTTCTGATGGGACCACTAGTAACTGATTGTTTTGAAAATTGTCAACAAAACTGAGACTTCCAAGATGGAAAAAGAACTTCAACACCAACTGAGAGACTATAGGCAATGTGACTCATGTTTATTACAATAGCATAATTAGGCTAATTTTTTTTCCCTGTGTTGCGGGGCAGGGGAGGGGGGGGTGGTTAGTTGCACTTGTGACATAAAAGGGTAGGTCTGCTTAGTTTTCAGCAAAACTCCCTGGAAATCTCTATCAGGATGATTACTTTTTGCTGGGAGACTTACCTACAAGCAAAATTGAAGACTGGTTCAACAAATTTAAAACAGGACTCTGTCACCGACAACACAAAGGGTTTGGGGCACACCAAATGCAAAAGGCTAGACAACCATTGCAAACTTAGTAACCTGGAAGTCTGGCTAAAGGCAGATCCAAGGATGACTTTTAAAGGCAGCACGTATGACCCTCTAGGAAACAGATTTTTATTTACTTTGACCGACGACCTGAATACTCTCTTGCAAACGCTTTATAGACTCTAGGGCCGGGTGTGGTGGCGCATGCCTTTAATCCTAGCACTCAGGAGGCAGAGGCAAGCATATTGACCTGAGTTCGAAGCCAGCCTGGTCTACAAAGGGAGTCCAGGATAGCCAAGGCTACATAGAGAAACTCTGTCTCAAAAAACTAAAAACAAAAACAAAAAAACAAAAAACCCACAAAAACCAAAAAGAAAAGAGCTGACTGCCATTCAAAGTTGTGTATGTGGTAATCATGCACTCTTGTGGGCTGCTTTCTCTCCTTTATTGTATTGAGAACAATCCCAAACTAAGTGGTTTTGCACAGGGAATGTAATTCTTATCAAGAAAAACCCATGGACTTATCTCTATAAAAAATGTTGTAATAAAATACATGTTTATCTTTGAGTAAAATAGTATTTTGATAGATTTCTGATTTTCTTATCTTTTCTAGGCTTTCAAGGTGGTTGATCCTCTGTTACTTTTAGTTTGGAGAGAAACTTAACTAGATGTGATGGCACATGCCTGTCATCCTGTACTCAGGAGGCAAAGGAACTACAAGTTTGAGATCAGTTTAGCTACAGACTAAAAAAAAAAAAAAAATTCAGTCTTCAAAAATGAAAATATTTCACTAAAATACTGTATTTTTACATTTTTATCTTTTATAACTATTATTTTCCACAACTGTGAAAAGTTTCCATTATAAAAATAGAAAAAATTAGGTATTAAAATAATTTATCCATCCACTCTGAAGTACAAGATGATGTCCCCACCTCTTCTGAAGCTCAAGGTATGAAATTTAGACAGAAATGAGAAAGCCAATTATAGATTTCACAAATATCTTGCACAGTAATCTGTAATGTTTTATTAGAATTAGCTATCAAAGACACTGCACCTTAAGTCTGTGACTGAATTTAATGATGTTCAACAGTAGCTTTATTATGCTAATGCTTGATAATATTTAACAGTGAATTCAATTACTTCACATTAATGTTTGCCAATATATTATCAACAAATTTTAAATATCTTAAATCAACCAACCTAGAAGTACACAAGGCTTACTCTCAACTCTTCTGAGTGGACATGAAGACTGAAGGAAACCTGGGCCTGGAGTCCAAGTGTCTAACCCACAACAACTAAATCATCACTGGTGAACTCATAGGTGGGCACTTCCAGGTTGAGAGGTGCAGGGCCCTTCCTGATCCTGCCAGAGGCATCATAGTGTGACCCATGGCAGGGGCAGTAATAGCCACCAAAATCTCCTGCATTTGCAATGGGTACACAACCAAGGTGAGTACAGACACCTATCAGAATAACCCACTCAGGTTTCTTTACTCGCTCTAAATCATGCTGTGGGTCCCTCAACTGGGACACTTCAACTGCAGCTTCCTGGTCGATCTCCTTCTTGGTTCTATGGCGCACAAACAGAGGTTTGCCTCTCCATTTAAAGGCCATGTTCTTTCCTTCTGGAATATCCGACAACTTGATCTCGATCTTCGACATGGCCAGCACATCAGCAGAAGCGCTCATGCTGGAAACGAACTGGGAGACCACATTCTTGGCTGCGTAGGCAACACCCACAGTAGTAGTTGCAGTTACCAAGTAAGAGAAGCCTTTTCTGGCCTCGCTGCTCTCTTTAGAAGACTTTGTGCTGTCTAGAACTTCTGCGCGACGGTAGTCAGAGAAGTCGGGCACCTTGACATCTGTATGGGAATAGCGAACGGAAGCAGGAACTGCAAGACAAACAGGTGAAAAAGCAAAGATTAAAAGAATGTCTTGAAAGGGGTACACATCAGCAGACTTTGGCTTATAATGGCAAACTGCACAATAAACAGATATTTCAAGTTTTCAAAAAACAAAAACAAGAAACCCAATTGTCCAGACAAACTGTCCACCTACGCTGACTGCCTCTCCTATTCTCTAGAGTAGACCTCAAAACCACCTAACAAGCTGCTGTGTGATCATCTCAAGGCAAATACCCAGATTTGTATCTCTGCTATGTGCTCTCTGGAAGAACCTACAATTCATAGCAGACTAATTACAAGACAATAGCCCTCTGGTGATGTGCTGCTATACTTTAGTTGTAGAAAACTTAAGAATTGCAATTTTAGATTCCAGGGCACAAATTAGCTCTACTTAATTTTTAAAGAAAGCCACCGGTGTTAGAGAACGACAGCAGTCACCACAGGCACAGTCACCATTATGCAGTGTCCTGAGGGAAGCAGGGGACATCTTCATGTGTCTCCTCCTTCAGTAGGGTAACAGTGTCTAGAAAAAAATTATCTTTCTTTTTCATACTGTGTGTCCTTTGAGTGGGACACTTTCCCTATAGGCCATAAAATAGAAAAATGTTTGCGACAAATGAACATTTAAAAATATTTACTGCTTTCACATACTTTGATAGCAGAAGTAACATGGCCTCTCTCTCATGCCACTTGAAAACTTATGGCCAAAAGGATGAATGAACTTGCTGGCATGAGTCTTTATGTTTAGGAAGTAAATTTCCTAACAAAATAACATACATAATAAATATCCTATATATGTGAAATATGTATCATCATAAAAACATGTTTTAGGAATTACCACAAAGTTTACTTTTTAGGGAAAAAAGGATGTTAAAAATTTATGTTCAGAAAAATAAATCCTTTCAAAATGAAGATCTCCTTATGACACACAATGCCAATGAAAGTGAGTGCTACTTGGTCTTTAAAGGTCTCCTAGAAGACTTCCTTCAATACACGAACATTAATATTTCACCTACTTTTCACATGACTTCAAAGAGAGTAACTTTATGGAAGTCTCAAATTCAAACAAGAATGAAAACTATCAAAACTAATTTTCCTCACAACCCTATCTCTTTGAGGAGGGAACTGAGATATGGGTAGTGGTCACCTGAGAGTCAAAATTAGGACTTGGTAGACTCATGTGGCATTGCATTATGTATTACATTATGGTACCTAATATCAACGTGATAATATAGACCGACATTTGGAATTAAGTAAGAGTTATTTCCCCATGACAATGCCTGGGATTACACTAAAGAATATGTTGCCTACGTAAAACAGAAAGGAGCTCAGTTCAGTTCTACAATCAACAGTACCCACAACTACCAACCCGTAACAAAGGTAACTAAGAACACTGCACAGAATGATTTGTTCTCAAGAGTTCTGGTGACAAAAGAAATCTAGTTATCAATTGTTCTCTGTATAGCAAGATACACTTCAGAAGTTCACATCATCAACCAAGAAACTTTTAGGAAACTGCCACATTTGCAACAGTCATAGTAAGCACAGATGCTTAACTGAATTCTAACCTTAAAACATGATTGGTTATTGAAATATCACCTCGAAATAAAGGAAATCTAAGGCATGTATACTTCTTATGAAAGGAAATCTAAAGCATGTATACTTCTTATGGTCACAGAGCCAATGTACCTAGAAATCTGAATGAAAGAGATGCTAAGATAACACAGACGTATTCCTGTACAAATCTTCCAAGTCCGCCCATTTTGTCACCATAAACCACCTAGATGGATTTTAATGTGCAATTACGCTACGAGACAAAGGGTGCATTCAGAAAAAGCTTTTGGCTGTTTCTACTGGTTTGGAAAATGCTTCTATGAAGCAGATAAGCCACCGATTTTTACAAGAAACCTTTCAGTTATCTCACAAGCTTAGGTGACACTTTTTACCTCTGCAATTTTCTTCTCCCTCATTTCTCACCTCCCGATCCCCCAACTCAAAACGGACTTGGAACAAGCTAGGCATTACACTTCCTGAAAAGTTTCTCAAAAACCCACTAGTGCTCCTTTATACTACTTAGAAAAAAAGATCTTGAATCATTGGATACAAAATCTGAGACTAGGAGACAAAAACAAGGAGTGCATTCTACTCCTTAAAAATCAAAGCCAGACATCTCACTGGGATGGAAAGTGTTACTATGCTACAATAACACCAAGATATCAGCAAAAGTAAAACTTTTTAATCTGACCTGAAATTAAGGCTAAAGGCTAAAACACAGATATACCAAAAAACCCAGCGCAGATCATTAAAACTCTACAGGAAAAGCTAGGCACGGTGGTTCAAGCTAAAAAATCTCAGGCCTGGGAAGGCAGAGTCAAGAATCCATGAGCCTGAGGCCAGCCTAGGATACACAGCAGGACCCTGCCTTAGCAGGAAAAAGGCTGTTGGTAGAGGGTGAGGGGTAAGTCAAACGCCCAGTACAATGCTGCCCAAGAAGGCAAAATAGAAAGGTCACACACTCAACAATGAACGGTGCCAAGTAGGTAATATAACACAATCATAGTTCTATGAGATGAAGCAGAGTCAACTATGGGAGCAGAAACCAAAAAGCCTAATGCAGCTTTCCATACTCTGGGACATAACCAGAAACCTTTCTCGATTTTCAAATCACAAGGGAATGTGAAAAGTCAAGGCAAGCACAAATTGAGATAAAATGGTCAGAGACCACGATGCACAGAACCCCCACTGTGCGGGCCACTTCGCCTCTGGTGGTCTACTTCAGCCTTGCGTTCATGATAAGCGAGGTTGTGAACGCCCTAAAGCCACCTGAAACCACTGCTGACCCTCTACAGTGGAACTGATCTCCCAAGTGTCTTCCTTGTTTTTGCGGAAATGGTGATGAGGTTGCCAGGGGGTTAGGACACTGAAAGGCAGGTGTACCAGTACTTGGACAACTTCCTACATGTTCTCTACAATTTCTACTTAGAACACTTATCGTCTAAACCGTACCGATGATTTTACATAGAATCCTCTCACGTAAGCATCACCGACACCCCTACAAAATCGCTATAACCACGAAGCCACCTTGTCGAGGAAAAATGTTTGGAAACTCGCCCAAGGTCAAACTCCTGTACGGAACAGTATAGTATCTTCGTCAGCGGTGACAGTGGGAGGCTGGTCTTGAAATTAATCAAGGAAGTCGAGTGTAGCCTGAGGAGGGAACCCAGACGGACACATAGAAAGGCTCCTGAGGCGGTGGCAGGGAGCCGCCGCCGGAGCATCCCGTCTCTGTGAGCGCCGTCTGCTCCGCCTGCCAAGGTCGCTGAGGCCGGAACTGCATCCTCCCACACCAGCCCGCCCGCCACAGCACAGCACACCCCCCTCCTCCGGCGCCCGGAACCTGGAGCCGTAGGGAACGAGATCGGGGCATCCTGAACCTGGCTCACCATTGAGGCCCACCGTGGCGACCAGAGGCCGGGTCGCGGCCTGGCCACTCAGCGACTCTCGGCACAGGAAGGGTTGCTTCGGGTCCAAAACAGGTGGCTCCGGGGTGGCGGGCACCGCGGCTTGCAGGAGGGGCCGCAGCGCGCCCGCCACCCCGCGGGACGTGGCCGACAGTACAGGCGCGAACGGGCCCGAGCGGGCAGCGACCGACAACATGGCGACAGCTACTCCAACCACCTAGCCGGTCACCGGGACGACCTTCCGCTCGAAAGCAGGCCCGAAGAGGAGCGGGAGGCGCAGGGCTTGTGACGTCAGCGCGCCGCCGGAAAGGGAGTCCCGCAAAGCTAAGCGAATCTGCAGTCTCGCCGCCTTGGGGGCGCGGCTACTGGCGCAAACTGGGGGCGGAACCGGAAGAGGCGGAGCCTGGCACGGACCCTAGATCTGGCTTGTTGAGCGAGCGTTCCTTTGGAAAACAGAAGTCGGTAGTAGTTTCTCCTGGTCTTTGCTGTGGTCCTTCCTTTAGGGCAGAAACTTAATCAGGGGACGACCTAGGCATGAGAAGAAGTTATTACTGGTTCCTAAGGTTTGTCGCCTAGAATTACCAGCCACTTTTTGTGTTTTTCTATAACGATTTTTATCATTATCTTGGAACAACCACTACCACCACCACAGAAGCGGGAAACCTATGCACGAAGTTTGACATGACATTGGCCTACGGTTATTCATTATGTATGGCGCTTTGAATTAGTTTCCTGCACTGCTCATTTCTAATTATGGTCTCTGAAATAGCACTATTGTTACCAGCATTTTACCAGAGACGGACCTAGTCCTAGACCCTTTCTTTGCTCAGGCATGGCTTGCCAGTAAGCAGTGGGGTATATTGTAGTCCTCTGAGATTGTTCTCTGAAACAGTGGTTTTCCCCAAGTGACATTTTAGGCGGTACGAAAGGGGGAACTCTCAATCACCTTCACACGGTGAGAAAACTACTGCCTTTAAACTTCTCTTTCCGTTCTGATTACCCCAATAACCAAGTCTCAGTTTGGTGCCAGCAAACATTACTCCCTCTTACCACTTTTTGTAGTAGAATAAGCCCTGACTTCACGTTCACAGCGACAATTGAATTTAGAGATACCATACATTAATTTTTTTAAAATGCAGTTGTCATCCACACAGCCTTCTCTATACCATAGTAAGAGACTTTGTTTCTTCACTTGGGGTTTAAAAACCCAGTAAAAATGTAAAATAAAAATTTAAGCAGTGCGCACTTCGCCACAACTGTGATATGGTGCTTGTACAAGCCAACACACGGACTCGGAGACGCTGGCAGATTTCCTCATAGAGTGGAGACAGAACTGTGAACTACCAACTTTGTAGTGGTTGTGGGAGGGCAGAATGCCCCCAGCATATTCAGAGCTCTTCTGGTGAGTTCTGGCAATAGCAACAGTAGGAGGAGCGCTGCAGAGATAGCTGCCCTAGATCTGCATGCCATCCTTTTATGTGCTCGTTTCCAATCCGAAGCACAGAACACCAACTGCTTTCTCCCTTAGCTCCAACTATACAGCTGAGGGGCTGTGTTGTACTCTAAAGACAGTGTTGCTTGCTAGGAAGCCACCTGCCCTGCCTTACAATAGTAGGAGCAACTACCATAGGCAATGCATAGCATGAGTGCTTTGGGTGAAATGATTCAAATTGCAACAACCTGCTGAGAGTGATAGGGTAAATGGAGATTCAGTGAATAAATGGATGAGTCCTCCTAAGGCCTCCACGTTCTTCCAGTGGAGTGAGTGCTATGGGAATAGTTGTCTCCTGACTCTGTGTTCAATCCCAGTTGTATCTATCACAATAACTGTCCCTGGGACAGATTCTGTAATCTCCATGTGCGTTTCAGTCTTCTGTAAAATGGGAGTAATAATATGATACACTCCAAAGAGTTATTGTAATGATTAAATGGACTGTGTGAAACAATGGTCCTCACTTTTATATGAGAGTAGTGAAGACTTGGAGAAGAGAAAGCAACCATGCAAAGCCTAGAGTGAGAGGCATACCACTTGAGAGCAGAGAACAGAAATACAAACCCTGAACTCATGGTCCTTCTTCCCCCTTTTAGGATGATCAGGAAGGATACAATCTTATGGCCGTCTAGGTCTTATGTTTCCCTTTGCCATTTACATTTGTCCCCTGTTTCTGTGGGGTTTTTTTTTTTCAACAACAACAAAAAACGTATTCAGGTTCATCTCTTTATTTTACATCCTGTTTATTTTAAAACTTATCAGATACATGATGCTGCAGACAAACTTGGCTATGAGTTGGAGCTGGGTAGCTTAGTAGAGTTTGGGTGGGGAAAGAATAGCTACATCAGCAAGCATTAGCAGAGCTCTAACGTTCTCTGCTCACTTCTGACAGAACATACGGTAGCTTGAGACACTTTTGAAAATATAGCATCATGTTATTTCTAACATGAACTAAGAGAGACTGGACCTGGTGGTGCATGCTGGGAATCTCAGGACTTGAGAAGCTGAGGCAGGAAGGAAGATTGAGAGCTCAAGACCAGCCTCAATCACACAGTGAAAACATACCTTAATAAAAAAAAAAAAAAATCAATAATAAGTAAGCTTGGCTGAAGGCCTGTCACCACAACCCTCAGTAGGCTGAGGTCCGAGGAACATAAATTTAAGGCCTGCCTAAGAAACATACTGAGATCCTATCTCTTCCCACCTCTCTCTCTCTCTCTCTCTCTCTCTCTCTCTCTCTCTCTCTCTCTCTCTCTCTCTCTCTCTCACACACACACACACACACACACACCACAGGCAAAAGGGGGCTTATTGGCTTTTAAATAATAGTGCTGTTAGTATTTGTGCCTTAACTACTGCTTCTAGGATTCAGACAACCCGATTCAGCTTTCCTTTATGAGCTGTGTAGCTTGGCAATCCAAAATGTCAAATCTTCATCTGTGAATTGGGTATTAAAACTGGGGGCTGGGACTGTAGAGCCGTGGAAGAGCACATGTATCCTTGAGGTCCCGTGTGCCTTCTTCTTGACAGTAAGCTACTTTTTTTAACATGAAGACTATGGCAAACAGTCTTCTGCTTCTGCATTCTTTATTCTCTTTTTGAAAATACTAATGCTCTAGGGTCATCGTTATAATTTTGTCTTGAATTTCCCATTCCTTAAATTTGTTTTTAATACACATATTTGCCTTTTTGGAAGACTCTTTCAAAACATGCTTTAGTAGTCTTTTTTTTTTTTTTTAACTCTTTGATAAGTGCTAAACTACACACTCACTCACTGTCATGGTTATTGTATGTGTGTATGACTTTAATGGGTGCATGTGAACATATGGTGTGTTTCTGTAACAGGTTTTCATTCCAGCATATTTCTACTTGTTAGGAAGTAAAAGAAAAATAAATGCCATGAGTCAATATGAAATAAAATACAACAAATTAATATTTATCAATATATGTGTGCCTATTTGACTCTCTTTTTGTATATTTAGTATTTTGTTTTCTCCTAGACTATATAACAAAACCCACAGTACTAGTCATAAGGGACCTTACTTTTGAGTTGGTGTTCAGGGAAGTTCACGAAATTTCCAAAGCAATATAGGATTACTGCTATTGTGCTCAGCTGCCTCCCAGAAGTTTAGAGTAAGTCTTTACTGCTGAAGACCCTATGCATTTCAGACACAGGACTCAGAAGAACCGACATAGATGTGACCTTGAGATCTCCTTCCTGAGGACCAGCTTTCATAATACCAGAAGGTGGCACACAAGCTGCCAAGGGAGGAAATATTTCAATATTCTTACTTAGCTGTGATACCTATGGGCTACAGCAGTTACCAGCATGGCACGATACTCCTAAAGATGCAACAGGGGCAGTTACACCTTGGCAGTAACCACAAACTGCCTAATTGGACTTTAAGGCCTGTTAAACAGGAGGGAAATCATGTTTGATACTATAAACCTAGCCAGTTATCCTTGGCTATCCAAGTCGCAGATCTTATAGGAGAACCTACTATTGCCAATTTCCTAAACCACTATAATTCTTAATTGCATTATAACTTTTTATTCTTATCCCAGACAAGAATAAGTTAAATGTAGAACAAATGTAGACAGAGATTATCTTAGTGATGAAGATGCTGTGATGAAATACAGCATCTTGGGGAGGAAAGGGTTTATTTGGTTTACACTTCCCATGTTACTGTTTAACACTGAAGGAAGTCAGGATAGTAACTCAAACCGATGAGGTGCACCTGGAGACAGAAGCTGATGCAGAAGCTACAGAGGGGTGCTGCTTACTGGCTTGCTCCTCACTGCTTTCCTCAACCTGCTTTCATATAGAGCCCAGAACCACCAGCCTGGAGGTAGCTCCACCCATGATGGACTGGGCCCTCTCGCATCAATCACTAAGAAAATGTTCTACAGGCTTGTCTACAGCACAGTCTTACAGAAGCATTTTCTCAGCAGAGGTTCTCTCTCCTGTCCAGTGACTCTAAAACTACCAGCACAGAGAGCATTACAGAAAGCCACAACTAGTCAAAATGCAGAGAACAAATGACATTGGGGTACGCAGCTCCAGTTGATACATCAGCAGCACAAATCTTACACCTGAGGACTGGGGAAAATTGGAGATGGGTTAGAAAGATTGATAGATCCAGAGGGCCAGGAGTCTCCTGTATGATTGTGTCTTCTAGATTTAATAGGAGAGCTATACCCATGAAACCTCAACAAAGTGGCTGACCAGTACCTGAACAGTAACAGCACAGCTGATGTGCTAATGTGGCTGGAGGAAATCAAATGCAGCTCCACTCCTAGATAAAGAGTTACAGACAATTACGAACTGCTGAGAGGAGCAGAACTCTTTCCCAGAGATGAGCACCATACAATAGTTAGTTATCTAATCTCAAATGGTCAGTCCTAAAAAATACACATAGAAGCAACACTAAATAGACTCAGCATCTTGCATTTATGCTTTTATGTGTGTGTGTGTGTGTGTGTGTGTGTCTGTAACAGTAATAAAGAAGAGGTCACAAATATGAATGGTAGCAGGAAGGGGAACATTGGAGGAATTTGAGGGAAGAAAGAGGGAATGATCTGATTATATTTTAATTAGAAACAAAAGATAAATGGTATAAAAAGATATTCAGTTTAAAGAGAAAGATTTAAAAAGAAAAAAAAAAAACCCAGGTCAATCTCAGGTCACCTTGAGCCTACACAAAATCACCAGCCATCTTCTTCACTCCCCACTTTACAAGTGGTAACTGCTCTTAGGAGGAGACCCCTTCATCAGAATACTATTGAGCCGGCACTCTGTGCCACATCTTGGCTGGATACTGGAGACCCACTGGAGCTCGTGGTGCACACGCTGCACTGAGCTTGGACTTCCTATAGAGATGGAAGTTGGGCAGGAAGAAGCCCTGGGGAAGACGCCATCCCACTGCTTAGCTCCTTGCACAAGTTCCAAGGTGACTGAGGATTCAAGGTCAAGGATGAGTGCATCTTAGTCCATTGTGCTGTTATCACTAAATATCTATAACTGGTTAGTTAGTTAGTTAGTTAGTTAGTTAGTTAGTTAGTTAGTGAGTTAGTAAGTTAGTGAGTGTGCCATACACACGGCATGCCACAAGTGCGCTACAGTGTACATTTGGGGGTCAGAGGACAATTTGTGGGAGTTGGTTCTTTCCTTCCATCACATGGGCCCTGGGGATAGAACTCAAATGATCACACACCTTTACCTGCTGAACCATTTCACAAGCCTGTTTCTTCAAATTTTTTTTTTCTGAGACTTGGTAATTTGTAAATAATAAAATTTGTCTCTTATAGATGTGAAAACTGGAAGCCTGTGATCCAGGGACTGGTGGGGAAAGCTGGCTGACAAGCACTGCTCTCTGATTCCAAGATGAGAAGCAACACCATTTCCATCCGTGGTAGAAGATGGGGTGACACAAGGGAACAGATCCCCCCCCCCCATCAACTCCTCAAATCCTGGCCTGCCTATGCTGTTACTTTGGGATAAAATTTCAGTACAAAATTTGTAGAATGCAAAAAAATTCATGCCAAAGAAACTGCTGGTAGCCATTGTTTCTTCCTTCCTTCTTTCCTTCTTCTTTTTTTTTATTTTTTATTTTTGGCAAGAAGGCACCCTCAATCTGCTAACATACCTTCTTATTCAATGAGACAGAATCCAAATAAACTAAACTCCAATGGGATTTTATCATTGGCTTGAGTTTGGCCAGGTCCTAGACCAAAGTCCAAATAGGCTCCAAGGAGGAGCTGAGCACCCTTTTCTCAAAGGAGCTGGGACTCTAAGATGGTCCCACTATCTACACTCACTCGGTGTGAAGCCCACACCCCAACCTAAAGCACCATGAAAAACAATCATCACATCTTCCTGTCTCCGCTAGAGTGGGTCACCTGTTCATTGTTGTGTCCTGGGAAATAGGAACCACTTCCCCTAAGCTACTTGCTCTGAGTCCCTGTGTGTGCTGGTGCTGTGCAGTGGGTTGTCATCTGGGAGGAGGACTGGACGTATAGCACAGGAGCATGTTTAGCCAGAGCAAAACCCCACTACAGAACTATGTTTCTGCCCAAAGGAACATGAAAATGGAACTTTTTTTTGCAGTGGACCTGGTGAAGGCCCTGGGGCCAAATCCAGTCCTCCCTGGCTGGGTGATGCTTCACCCTTGTCATGTGTTTGAACTTGAACTCATTGCCAATTTAAAAATTTTGTTTTCTAGTATTCTAAATTTTATGTGTATACATATTTTGTCTGCCTGTATGTTTGTGTACCATATGCATGCCCAGTGCCAGTGAAGACCAGAAAAGGGTGTGGCATCCCCTGGACGTAGAGTTACAGATGATTGTGAGCCAAAGAAAGGTGCTGGGAATCAAACTTGGGTGTTCTGGAAGAACAGCCAGTGCTTTTAACCCTCGGCCATCTCTACAGCACCACCATCATCAATGTTAACCACCACCAAAGCTCCCACAACATATTTAGGTTCCCAGCTAGTTCCCTTGGGAAACCCAGGCCGTTTTTATCTTCCTCACAGTGATGGACCCTTGAACCAGAAGCCAGAATAAGCTCATCTTTCCTTTAAAGATAATCCGTTACCTGTCACTGGAAAGAGTGAGCTGAGGAATTGAGACGGAACCTCACATCCTCCTCCTCCATGCACCCTAATCTGCCCCCTTATAGTTTTGTAGATCTTTGCAAAGAGCAACAGTTTGTCGTGAGCTCATCTAACTAACGAGGTGCCAACCCCCTTCTCCAAGAGCTATCCTGCAAATGTCCAGGGAGAAGTCCCAGGCAACTCTTTATCACCAGGACCTGAGGCATCCCTGGCCTCTGACCCTACTTTAACAAATCTAGTCTCCTAGTGGCTCCACTGTTATCTAACTATGTAGAAGCTATCTAGCGCCGTCTGGTGGAGACAGAAGGGAATGACAATAGCAGCATTGCTTCTATAGAGATAGGCTGAGACCACAGCCAGTAGGTTGGCAGCAGGAGGAAACAAGACTCAGAAAATAACTATCTGGCTTTTGGTTTTCTGTTTTGTTTTGTTTTGTTTTGTGTGCATCTGCCCTTTGCCTATCTTCACAAAACCTGAGTAGCCACAGGAGCAAAACTAGTTCCAGGAACAGGCCTCCTTTGTGCTGGAGAAGCAGAAAGCCCCACCGATGCTGATTATTCCAGAAAGGCTAATAGTCTGATCAGAGCTTCAATGAGTATGGGAATGTTGGAATACTGCAGATTCAGATCATAATATCTGAGGATGTCTCAGCCCCTTCAGTAGCCGTTTGTTGTGCTCAACATTCTTGTGACGATTATGTAAATTCTTTTGGGGGGGGGGGTTCGAGACAAGGTCTCTCTGTGTTAGCCTTGAGTCACTTTGTAGACCAGGCTGGCCTTGAACTCACAGCAATCTGCCTGCCTCTGCCTCCTGAGTGCTGGGATTACAGGCATGCACCACCACCGCCCGGCTGATTATGTAAATTCTTTTGGAATGTAGGAAAAACTACCCCTCCCGTCCATCAACCCCAAAGCTAAGAGCATCTGGGGCCTGTAACCGAGATGTTTCCACTTTGCTGTAAACTACCCACCTGTTGTTCCCACCAATACACCATGCACCAATGCATGAAAGTGTTGACTTAGGATTTGCCGTTCTTCTGTTACCATCAAACTGTTACCATGTTAGAACACAGAACACGAGGTAAACCAAGTCTGTGTTCATAGTCAGCACTCATATTTGGCTGCAGAATAATCAATTTCTCCTCCCCTTTGAGGTGAGAGCGGTATTTTTTTTTTGTTTTTGTTCCTGCCTCCGCCCCCCCCCCCCCCCCCCCCCGCCACACACACACACACTTTGGCAGTGCTCACAACCTTACACTTCTTGCTTCTGTATCACAAACATTTCAAACACTGGGCAGGCATTCTTATATTTTGACAATCTAGTGAACTAGGGAGAATCCTGAGGAGAATTAAGTACTAGGCTGACATCAGGCACCTCCATGCTAGCTGCTCATCTTCTTGCACAGGTTGCACCTGTCCTCTAGAGACAGCTCGCCCTAATCTTCCCAGGTAATCTACTGGATGACTTCCACAGTCAGCTCTGTCTCTGTCAGGCCTACCTTCCCCCCGGTCTTTGAACTGGTCCAGAAAGACTCAGGCTACCCTGTGTGCGAGAGTCCCCGAAGCTTCACAGCCCTGAGTCCACACGAAGGCCCTCGGCGCCCCTCTCTGCCTCCCTCAGCTGATACTGGCAGTGGCGCTGTGTCTGGGTTGCCTTCAAGTCTCACCTCCTGGTAGAAGAAGAAGTCTGGAAAGGTCAAAGGCCACAGGGGAGGCACAATCAGAGGCCAGCCAGCAGGAGGGGCCACGCAAGAGGGGTCTGCTGGGTCCAGCTTGTCACAGGAGCTCTGGCGTCACAGGTGGCCAACAAGGTTATACAGCCCAAAGTGAGCACTTTTGCAAGCAAAAGGACCAGGTGGTACAGCCCGTTGGCAGTTATAGAGAGATTCTACGACAGTTGGACAGTAGGGACAGGTTCGCAGTGCTGTGCTAAGCTTCACCCGGCCGGGAGGAACAGTGGACTTGGAGCTGTGGCCCGAAAGACTGATATCTAAACTGCCAATTAGATTTTAGAAGTAAGAGCTTTGGGTGGGACGTACAATTTATTTATTTTTATTTTAAGTGAATGAATGTTTGCCAGCACGTGTGTATGAACGCCGCGAACGCTGGGGAGAGGCCAGAAGAGGGCGCGAAATTGCCTGAAACTAGAGTTACAGATCTTTATGAGCAGCTATGTGGGCACTGAGAATCTACCTCAGGGTCTCTGTAAGAGTATCCAGGGCTCTTAGCTGCTGAGCCAGGAGTCCAAAATAAGTCCAAAACAGAGACTCGACCTTGGTTCTGTTTCTCATAAGGCAAGGATATTTATGTTAATCTTGCTAAGTTGGTATACGAACTGAAGCTAACAATGAGCTCATCACTGCCAGTTTGTAGGAAAATTGCACTCGATAAAAGTATTGTGTCTCTCGTACAGACTCTTAAATGAGAGAAGATTCTGACAGTTGCTTCAAATTAACTTTATGAATGAACCATAACGACACCACACTAATGGAAATGAGCTAGTTTTAAAAGATTGCATTGTGAGCTATTTAATTTTTACGAACTCCCTTGAGTGGTCAAACAGGGTGAAGAGAGTGGGGGAAGGGCAGCATTTAGTGAGTACGTAGTTTCCACTGGGGAGGAGGGAACATCTTGGGAACAGATGAGGCAGACGCTTGTGTTCTTAAATGCCACAGAAATACACCTTTAAATGTTTCAAATTATAGCTTTTCCATTATGCATACTTTACTAGCCTGACATGTATTAACTCCCCTAAACCTCAAATGGCTGGCCATTGACAGAAAGGATACAAGTAAGAGAGACCAAGCTGTGGTGGAGGATGCCTATCTTCACAGCACTCCAGATCTTGAGGCAGGAGGTTGGAAAGCTGAGACCAGTCTGGGTGCCACAGTGACATCCTTCCTCAAAATAAAAATGAGAGCTGAGGTTATTGCTCAGCAGCTCAGCGCTGGCTTCACATATATGAGGTGCAGGTTATATATAAATGGCAACTGATGAAAGAGGGGAAACACTAACAACTACCCAAATTAGGCTCTGAAAATCTTCCTGAAGAAATAAGATGCTGCAGCCCAGGGCATGCTATATCTACTGTGTGTGAGCAGTCCGCAATATTGTCAGTATACATAGTTGGGGTGGCAGTTGCACCCTGGAGAACATGGGGGGAAGAAAGGTCCCATGTACCTTGAGCTTGTTGGCAAGAAACACAGGGGAACAGTATCCCTCCCTTCTTTTTTGTCTTGGGAAATTTCCTGGCCAAAGTGAAAAGTGTGTGGAGATTTCCATGAGGTTTCTAGAATATTGTCAAACAATACCGATCTTTGAATTGCTTTGTTCTTCTGTCCCTCATTTATCAGATAGAAGATGGTCCTTATAGGCATAATGCTCCGTGCTGGATAATAAGGGCTTTGTAAAATATGTGGAAAAGGTTGGATTCCTGATTCTGAGCCCCTTATACACAACCTAGCAAGAGGAGGCAGGATCTGAAAAGCTGAGAAGGCTTTTTAAATGAGCTGAGGATGTGTTGGAACTGCACTCACTTTCTACTCTGACTTCTCCTCGCTTTGCTTTCCTTCCTAGGGCGCCATCAGTCTGCTGCTCCTCAATTCCTCAGGTGCCCCGAGAGTCTGAAGACATGGCAGCTGCAGTGATCGTCCGACTGATCCCTAAGTTGCACACAATGGTCAGCACAGAATCTAGCTACTACTTTGGCCGGGACCTGTGGTTTAGCCTGGTTGTCATATATAGCATGGTCTTGTATGTGGCCCACATGCCCTGGATCCACATCAAGGAAGATTTCATCTGCCATGGAAATATCACTTTGCCGTGCCTGATGAAGTGTTTTGGAGAAAGATTTTCCATCCCTATACTGGGAACGTGGTCCTTCTTTTACTTCATCTTCATAGCACTTTTATGTCTTGTGGAAGTCTTCATGGCTCAAGTCCGGCAAAAGCAGGTCAACGTGATGAGGACCATGGTGTCCATTATGTCCATGGCAAGGGACACAGAAGAAGGCTCCAATAAGGACTTGGGTACCTCCTGGAAGAGATCTATCCTAAAGTTGCACCAGGAGAAGTTCCTCCTGCTTTTGTACCTGCTGTACTTCCTCCTGCAGGTCACCTGCCAGTGCATCTTTTTATTCATACTCCTGCTTCAACTGCGTCCCCTGGTAAAACAGGGCCCCATCTACTGCAGCACCGAAGGCTGTCCTGGTCCCTACTGCTGCCTCATAAGGGCTGCAACGGAGAAGCAAATGTCCATCGACATCCTCATCACCTTGTCCGCCTGCATCATCATCCTCGGCATAAGTTTCTTTGCATACAGCATCTACCATTACTTGCTGAAAGAGCATGCAGCTTCCAAGGCTCAGATGTCTTGATATTTGCGAGAGGCAATAACTTTCTTCCTTAAAGTCTTTCCTCTCTTATATGAGGAAGTTTATGTTCTTCTATGAATTTTGTATTTGGGGCAGGACTTCTTTCCTGCTGATTATGTTCAATTTTTGTTCCTCAAGTTTGAGTGCTGTTTTTCATTTTCTTTCTCTAGGACCTGGTTGGGGGTCATCTATCTCTGGAAGCACACGTCACCGTTGACTGCCAGGCTCTTGTTACACATTAGTTCATTTCCTCTGCACAATCACATCCAAGGTGGGTTCATCATTTTTTTCTTGGGACCTAGGAAGACACGACTGACAGGTGCCACATACAGTCAGGAAGGCAAGCCAACTTTTAATTTAGGCTTTTGGCTCCCAAATATTCATGCTCGAGAAACCTTCAGACACCACATTCCCATAAGGATTAACTTCCCTTGCATTGAAGCTTAGTTCTGCCTGAAAAGCAAGGCTAATTTCTACTTTCCTAGTGAGTCCAAGGGAAGTGATGAGCAAGGTCAGTCACTGGGGCAGAGTGCCGGGTTGTGTGCATACTCTCCTCAGATCAGGTGACATCTTATTCCTTTCTAATAAAAGATAAAGGATCCTAGGCAAAGCCAGCTCCTACTAAGGTATTCATAATCTTAGGGAGTTCCTCTAAGAAAGGCATATGGCATAAAGTGGACAGCCTCTGTTGGGTGAGACTACTTGTCATCTTTCAAATGATGAGATGGAAGCCTCCATATTTTATTAATAGACAAGGTTGGCTCCGTTCTTATCACCCTAAATGGACAGAGCTGGAGAGAGGACCCAAGGCCAAGGGACATTGAATGATGGGGAAAGGCAAGAAAAAGGAGGTGATGGAGGAGGCCAATAGGTACGAGATGCTATGGGAAGCCAGTGATGCAGCGCCCTGCCAGCTTCACATGAGGAACTAGGGACCAACGCTCGATACCCTCCACCACACAATCCTAGGGTAATGTTTCCGCAGTCAACTAGTCCACATATGTGTTGCCCTAACACGGTTCATATATTGGAGTATATATGACTTTAAAAATCTGAAAAAACAGCCAATGGAGACAGAGGGCGGTAAATAAGAGCGTAAGAAGAAGCTAAGCGGCGCGCGGCACAGGGCTCAGAAGCTGCTCTCTGCCCCAGAAGCGAGTTAGGGAACCCTTCTCCAGGGAAGGGGCATCCTTCCATTTGCCAGATGAGCTAAGACAAATGAAAAACGTAGTTGAAACCCATCTGGATATAACTGAGAGCAACAATGAATCGGAATGTCCTATGATGCCACCAGAATACCTGGTGCCGTCACATTACTGCCATGTTTTAATAACCGAAATGGGTGATGGAATCCCTCCTGAATTGCTGAAGTACTTTAAACACAAAGATTCAGTGGCACAGCTTGCCTAGCATGTGCAAGACCCAGGGTTCATTTTCTGCAATCATACTCCCCACAAACAAAAACCCAGTAGGGGCAGCGCTTTCACTATTCACAAGGTCTTAGGGGAAAAGGCTCCAGCTATGGCCAGAGCTCCCATAATGCTTTTCTACCCAGCACTTCAACCCTGTTATATTGTGCTGCTGCTGCTCAATTTCTCATTTTTATTGTTGCTGTTCATTCTTAAAACTTGGGCTACCTATGTAGTTCAGGATGGCCTGGAGCTCACCACCTTCCTGCCTCAGTTTCCTACATGCTCAGGTTACAGCCATTAGACCACAGTGCATCTGACTCCAATCCTTATTTGATTTATAAAATAACTTTAATCTGTTCAAAATGATCGTCTCTACTAACAAAAAAAAAGGAGGAAATAAGTATGAAATCACTCTATGTTTTCCTGGAAGAACTGCACCTCACTGACAAACACAAACAGCCTCTGTTTGGGTGAAAGGATGTAAAAAAGCCTTTCTGAGAAAACAGATGTCAGAAGAAAGCAAGTGTAGCTATACTTGTATGAAAGTAGATTTCAAGGCAAAGTTAATCAAAAGTAGTAAATGAGATCACATTAAATTAACTGAGCTATTACAATCCTAAGCATATATATTATAAACAAGGCACTGACACATTTAGTTTTCTAAAAGTGCTATTGTATGTAAAGCATAGATTCATCTAAAGTAAACAACTTTAATACTCACTCTCACCAATAAACAATCTATCCAAAAGTTAACAAAAAGAAACAGTCAAATGAAGTTACCATGTGAAATGAACTTATCAGACAGCTACAGAACATTCCATTCACCAGAGAATGCACAATCTTCTCAGTAAGCCGAATTTTAAATAAAGCAAGTATTAACAAAATTCTGAAATAATTTCTTGTTTTTCTATAACAATGGAACAAAACTAGAAACCAATAGCAAATAAAATAAAATAAGAACATACAAAACTTATGAATTCAATAAAACAATATTTGAGAAATCAATAGAGAAAATAAAAATTTCCGGAAGCCAACTAAATTAAAACACATTATGTCAGAACCTATATGATACAATGAAAACACTTTTCCAAGGGAAGTCAATAGTTACATTAAAAAAAATCAGAAATCACAAATAACTTAATGATGTAATTCAAGTTTTTAGAAAAACAAGTAGATTAAAAATAATAAAGACGTCAAGAGATCCAAGATGGCTGAGCTGATCACACACAGTGTCTGATCAGCAGGACAGCAGTGAATGCACAGCAACCTAATGACCAAACTGAGGGCTATAAAACACCAGTGCTGGTGATTCCCAGGTGAGAGGGGGTCCACACTGTGTGGAGCACAGTCCCTGGGTCCCTGCAGGCATGTACACAAGTCTCCAAAGTCTAGCCAGTTACCTGCATGCATGCTGTAGTGCCTGCGTCTTCTATCTCAGAGGAGACTCCACAGTCTGGAACATAAGTGGATCTGACCTCAGGTCATTCGACCAGTCCACGTAAATTTCATAGGTCCACACAGGCACAGGCTCAGGCTTCAAAATCTAGCCACAGGCCAGCTGGTGGCACCTGAACTCTATGTCTCAGACTGAACTATGTGTTACACAACACCAGTGTCTAAATCTCCCTGCCAAGAGGAGACACCACAGTGTGTAACTCAGATCTGACCTCAGGCCACCCAGCTGGTCGACTAAAAGTTCCTAGGTCTGACCACAGATTACCAGCCTGATCCACCTGATGGGTTCCCTGATGCCCGCAGGTGAGGGGTCTCAAGCTATAGCCACTCACCTATGAGCCGCTCTCAATGGCCAGTGAAAGACACCAGAAAATACCTCCCAAAGCCAGAGACAACAAGATGGCTAACGGCCAGCATAAAAACACAACAAAACTCAAAATAATATGGCATCTACAGACCCTATCCCAAAGCGATCATCCCTGGAAACTCTTAACACAGCTGAAACACAAGAAAATGACCACAAATCTTTCTTTATGAATATGATAATAGAGGAAAGGAATAAAATCCATAAACAAATGTGGGAAGATTCAGCCAAACAGACTGAAGCCCTTAGAGAGGCCATGACAGAGGCCTAGAGAGAGGAAATTAATAAGTCACTGGGAGAAATTCAGGAAAATGCAAACAATCAGGGAAAAGAGATTAACAAAAGTGGTTCAGGGTCTGAAGATGAAAATAGAAACAATAGTAAAAGCACAAACAGAGGAAAGCCTGGAAATCGAGAACGTAGAGATGAAAACAGGAACTGCAGAGGTAAGTATCACCAACGGAATATAAGAGATGGAAGAATCCCAGGTGTAGAAGACACAGTGGAAGAATTTGATGCATCCAAAAGAAAATGTTAAATCTAAAAAATTCCTGACACAAAACATCCAAGAAATCAAGAACAACATGAAAAGATGAAACCTAAGGATAATAGGAAATGAGGAAAGAAAAGATGCCCAGATACAAGGCCCAGAAAATATTTTCAACAAAATCATAGAAGAAAAATTTCCCAACCTAAAAAAGAGATGCCTATAAACTCCAAATAAATTGGACCAGAAAACAAAATCTTCCCACCACATATTAAAACACTAAATGTAGAGAACAAAGAAAAAATATTAAAAGCAACAAAAGAAAAGGGTCAAGTAACATATAATGGCAAACCTATCAAAATCACACCTGATTTTTTATCAGGGAACATAAACACCAAAAGGGCCTGGGCAGAGGTCTTGCAAACCACAGATGCCAAGAGAGGCAGATCCCAGTCCAGACTACTATACCTAGAAAAATATTCAATAACCATAGATGAAAAAAAAAACCAAGATAATCCATGACAAAACAAAATTTAAACAGTACTTATCCACAAATCCAGCCTTACAGAAGATAATAGAAGGAACACTCCAACTCAAGGAGGCTGACTACACTCAGGAAAACACAGGAAATATGTAACTTCACTTTAGCAAAACAAAAATTAGAAAAGTACACAAACACGCTACCACAATGAACATCAAACTAAAAGGACCTAACAGTCACTGGTCATTAATCTCTCTCAACATCAATGATCTAAACTCTCCAGTAAAGAGACATAGACTAACAGAATAAATATGTAAACAGGGCCCAAAATTCTGGTGCATACAAGAAACACACCTCAGCCACAAAGATAAACATTACTTGAGAGTAGAGGTCTGGAAAAAGATTTTCCAAGCAAATGGACACAAGAAGCAAGCTGGAGTAGCCATTTTAATACCTAGGAAAATAGATTCAACCAAAATTAATCAAAAGAGATGAGGAAGGACACTTCATACTCATCAAAGGAAAACTCAGCCAAGATGACATAATAATTCTGAACATTTATTCCCTAAATACAAGGGCATCCACATTTGTGAAAGAAATATTAATAAAGCTTAAGCCACTCATCAGTCCCTACGTAATCCACCATATAAACAAACTGAAAGAAAAAAAAACCCACACGATCATCTCCTTAGATGCTGAAAAAGCATTTAACAAATCCAACATAATTCATACTTAAAGTCTTGGCGAGATCAGGGATATGAGGCACATATCTAATATAGGCTATATAATAAAGGCTATATACAACAAGCTGATAGTCAACATCAAACTAAATAGAAACTCAAAGAAATTTCACTAAAATCAGGGACTCGACAAGGCTTCCCATTCTCTCCGTATCTCTTCGATATAATACTTGAAGTTCTCCCTAGAGCAATAAGACAACAAAAGGAAATCAAGGGGATCCACATCAGAAAGGAGGAAGTCAAACTAATGCTAAGAAAAAAATATGGAACTTACTGTAATAGCAAATTGGAACATAAAGGGCCACAGTGAATGTAGAAAAACTTAGAAAAATACAGCAAATGGCTATAATCTTCTGTGTCACAGGAATTCTAAATTGTCATTGTGTTGCCACCAATAATAAATTTACTTGTTAAAAAAACACAGCATGCTAGCACTTTTTGGAGAATTTGAACAGGTTTACTTGTAATTGTTATCATGATAGAATGCTGAGCTATTGAAACTTGTATATTGATTACAGCCAAGCAAAAAAAGGCAATGTACTCATCATAAGGCTCGAACCCATGACCCTGGGATTAAGAGTCTCATGTGCACTAAAACTTGTCTACTGAAACATTTTATCCTGAATTCACGCTTTGCATTCATTCATTAAATATTCAACCCCAGTGAAAGTGGAAAACTGCCAGCAATTGATTTCTGCCCTTGGTTTTTGTACTCATCTCCATCTACTTAGGTGTATTTTCACCCTCTTGGGGAAACTAACAGGAAGAAGAGAATGAAGGTAATCCCATGACAATGGATTCTCATGTACAGCTCTACATGTGTGGCACAAGACTGGATACGTGGGTATAACTGTGCCAGGCTTGGCATGGCTGGTAGACAGATGATTGTCTATAAAGAAGCCACCAGATGGGCGGCAGCTGCCCCTGCAAAGCAGGTGCAGGTATTCTCTGGAAACACAGATATGTTTTCAAGCCCTGAGTAAGTCTCCCCGCCCCCACCCCCCTCACCAGATACTTGAAGGGGGATGTGCAAAGGGAACTTCTGAGACTGTCTGATTTCTGAACAGCTCTGCATCTGGCCTGAACGGTGAGCTTTCTGGGCCTTCCCGGCAGAATGTATAGTTTCAGAGGCAGCTTTCATAACCTCCTTCTTGAGTGCTTGATCTCTGATACCCTAAATCTTCTATGGGAATCTTGATGCAGAGATTTTTTTTTTTAGTCATCCCTCCTCTTCATTCAGACCTCAGGCATCTGAAAGTGTTGGCCTTGGAGAACAATGACTCCACAGAGATGGGTGTGACCCTGATTTCCTTTCTGACAGACCTCCGCGACATGTTGGTCAGGGTAGAACAACGCTGAGGACACGCTCCTGCAATCCACGCGCACTCTGCTGACCACTGGCTTAGACTGGTCAGTTCCCCTCTCCTGAAAAACAAGGACATTCACATGGAATCAACTCCCTCTATATTCTAAGCTACCAACTAAAACTTACTTCCCCTCCCTTCTCCTCTTTCACCTGTAATTTTTCTGCCCTACCTTTCCTCTAATGGTCTCTCAGATTCCAGCATCCCACACTTCTGTCCTAAATCTCTCCTTCTTTTTCTCTTCCTGTACACTCCCTTCTGTGCTGGTCCTGTCTCTACCCCCTCCCTTCCCCTCATCTCCCCTCCTCTCCTCTCCTCTCCTCTCCTCCTTTCCTCTCCACGTCTCTTCCCCTCTGTCTTTTTACTTCCTCTAAACTGTCTTGTCCATCTGGTGCACTTAGTCTCATGAAAGTTTGTCTCTAGTCTAAATATCTCTCCAAACCCCTCAAACCTACTCATTATAAGTGCTTGGAGATAATCCCAAACTAACTTTGTAATTCTACCTCCAAATCAGTTTCCTGCTTTTCATGTGCCTGGTGGTGAAGGTTTTTATACTTAGTATCCATCCTAGCCGTACAATTGTGCATTATCTTAACATCATCCTATACCTAATCTGTCAGATCATGCCACCCCAGTTTTCTTGCAGGCTAACATCCAGTCTCCAAGCATATCATCTGCCAACACTGCTATTGCCCATTCTCTATATACATGCGCTGTCATACATTGGAATGTGCTTTGTGCTCTGAATAGATGTTATGTGTTCCAATGCTGCAGCCTTTGGTGAGCACACCGACCTTTCAAGAGTCAACTAAGATGGCTGCAATTCTTCAAGAAAGTGTAGAATTAGTTATACATGAAGAACTCAGTGTTTTCTGAATAAATAAAAAATTGGTGTACAAATGAATGAGTGGGTGAGTGAATGAATGGATGGACAAATGGTTCCAAATGAGACAAACTAATGTGTTCCTATATACCCCTCAAGGCAAAAACCAGGTTTTGCCCGGCAATGGCTGCCATCAAGATTCATAATATTCATGAGTTTAGATTTGGGCACATTGCATCATTGCATTGTCGTCATCTTCAAGTTGCCCAAGAACTGATAAATAAAGTGAATTGAAGTAGTGACAACTTCGTGTAGTGCATAATGGAAGAGCTGAAAACTCAGAAACGAGAGTTAAAGCAGCATGCTTCCATGGTCCCTTAGGATTTCATGAAGAAGCATCAGAAAGACAGGGAAGACATTACCATCCATTTCAAACGAAAAGCTCCAGGGATCTCCACAAGCACAAATATTATGTTCTATGGTTTTCAAATGTAACTTCAATTTTGAACTTCAAATACAACTTCAAGGGCACAGAAGTTAAGTTTGTATATGACAGTCATCCGTGTGGTGTTGGCGAAAATAAAAGTGAGCAGGAGGATTCCTAGGTTTAACAGCGTAGCGATGAGAACTTCTGTGACAGGAGATGAGGAGATCCACATAAGCCTTGAACGTTCTCTAATCAACCCTGCACAAGATCTTTGTCAAACAGGATAATTAGTCCCTGCGGGAGCACAGCTTATTGAGGGATGTATACAGACTAAACATTTAACCCAAGCAGACAAAGAGATGCATCTCAGAAGATGGTGGGATGGGTGGTGGGGTGCACAGTGAAGGGAGCTCTCAGGAAAGGAAGGTTCATCTGTGGACAGGCCAGGTTTGAGGGGACCATTTAAGTTCAAGTTCTCCGTTTGGTGTCTAGAAGAGGTTAAACCCAATGAGGAGAGATTCATATAGAGCCAGGAAGGGCATCTGGGGAACCTGTTATACAGATATTAGCTTTAAAAATCAATTTTCCTCAAGAGAAATGCAAAGGGTATGCATAGGCTTCAGACCAGTGAGGTAAAGGGGCAGCTTACCACACTGGGTGACATACATATCTAAAGTGCAGATAGAACAATCTCCAGGGCTACAGGGGAGGGGGGGCTGTGTTTTCCTTTTTTCTGTGTGGAAGGTCAACATTAAAAAAAAAAATACAAATCTGCTTTCTAATAACATAAGGTCTCAGCACAAACAAAAGCAGAGAAAACAGGGCCTAAGTCAGTCATCTTGGTTCAAATGCAACCAAATCCATTTAGACACCTGACGAAATTGTTTCAATTTCCATACTTCTTTCATTTCCTTTATGAAAGTCACAGAAAGAATTACTAAAACTCCCCTGCGTGCTCTTTTTTTTTTTTTTTCCCTGAGACAGGGTTTCTCTGTGTAACCTTAGCAGTCCTGGACTTGCTTTGTAGATCAGACTGGCCTTGAACTCACAGAAATCCACTTGCTTCTGCCCTCCACCCACCCCAGCCCCCAACTGCTGGGATTACAGGCATGCACCACCACGCCTGGCCCCTATGTGTTCTTAAAATAACCTCAAAGAGCAGAAGTGCAATCTCAGCATGGTTCTGCCTTGGCATCAGAAGGGAGGCTCTTGGGTGGTTTGGCCCGATTGCCATTTAGTATTTGCTTTGAACGGCTTACAATGCTGGTTTTGCCTGGTGAAACATCATATAGTTCTACAGCATTCTAAAATGAATTCAGTCAGGAATGGAATGTTTATAGTGGAAGTAACAGGGTGTGTCGTTCTAAGCCTACTGTTCTCAACCTGTGGGTAGAGACCCCCTTGGGGAGCCAAACAACCTTTTCACAAGGGTTGCCTGAGACCATCTGCATATCAGATAATCACAGTTCAACTCATAACAGTAGCGAAATTACAGTTATGAAGTAACAATGACATAATTTCATGTTTGGGGGTCGCCACGATATGAGGAACTGTATTAAGGGGTCTCAGCACGTGGGAGGTTGAGAACCACTGCACTAAGCAAAACCCCATGGTCAATTAATTCACTGCTTAAAACTCTCAAGTGCAGCAGTGCCCTCCCAAGTCCCTGCTACTGAAGGTAGAATGCCAGGCCTTGACTTAATGAAGATGAATACGAGCCACCAGAGACCGATATGCTCTTGTTCCTGTTTAGTGACACAACAGTTGAGTTGGTCCACTTGCTATTCAGTGAGATATTGGGAGGCATCTGACATCACAAGCAAAACAATAGGCTGCTTCTGACATCAGTGGCTCTGAGAAAGTGTCTATGGTTCTTCCTTCCAGAAGGTTAGGGAAAGATGAGCTAACATGTCATCAAACCAGAAGATTCGGATTGGTTTCACCCTTTCAGGTGCTAGTGACTTAGAAATCTTTCTGCCATTCACCATCCTACTTCATCTCTAAACACCCTTTTAAAATAAAGAGAAATATGTAATCATATATCTCTCTTATTTATCTAACTCCCCACCGCCCCGTGCCCCTGTCCTCCCAGCTGACATGTTACAGTTTGAAGGAGGGACAGCTATCTGATGGGAGAACCGGTGGAGTCCTGCACTTCCCCGTCAGCTTTCCTTTTGCACTTCACCTTTCCGCCCCAGGAAAGGCTGGTCTGAGGCTGGTCTCGCCTTCCTCACCTTCATCTGAGGACTTGGTTAAGGAGCATGAGGAAGCTGTACCCAACTGTAGGGCTGGGGTGGGGTGGGGTAGGGGTATGAGGGGTGGAGGACACACTGTCTAACTCCTGTTCTTTCCCAGCAGCGCTGCAGCTGAGGAAACAGGTGCTGGGCAGCCTCTGAGGGAGCCTGAGGCCTCCTTTTGGTCCATTACGTAGCTATAGAGAACTCGTTATTTCCAAGAACTGCAAGATAGGAGGAACTGGTCAAAGGTGACAGACAAAAAAGGTTAGCTAGACGAGGCCTCCATGGGGACTCCTTTGCAGACTCCTCACACACACTGGGTGTCCCAGGGTGGAAGCTGCAGAAACTGAGACTTGTCCGCTACGTACGGTGAAGTGAGAGGACCACTGAGAGTGAACGCTGAAGTGTCTGTCACACACTGTGGGCACCTGGTCAGGATCAGCCTCTTCCAACTGACCTTTGATCAGAAGGTTCTGGAGTAAATTTGAACTAACTTGACTCAGACTACTATCATCCCCATTCGCAGATGAGGAGTAACTTTTCTTGTCTACTTCTAGTAGGTATGGAGTTAGGATACGTTCTGTGCCATTAGAGAAACTTACTGTCTCTGTAATGTCATGCCACATTCCTTCCTCTAACCCCTCCAGATTAAACTTCAGTTGTGTTCACTCTGCCAGGGACACAGGGAGGCAGTTCTAAGACTCTGTCTTTCGGCATCTAGACAGTAGGCATCCTGGAAGAGACATCCAACACAGTTGTGTTGTTGCTTGTGTGCCCTAGGGTTTCTATTCCTCTGCACGTGAACCCCTTTCCATGCTCTCTCAGGGCTCTGGATGCGTAAGCTATTAGGTAAGAGCATCCTTGTCACAGCATACATATTGGTCCCCCTCCTCCCTGTCCAGTCCTAATGCTGGGTCTTGTTTCCTTGTGCTCTTTAATGATAAGGCTGCAGGAGAAGGCAGCTTTGGACCAGCCTCTGCAAAGGGAAAGATCATGGTTGGAGAGTACAGCACCTTCCATCTCTAGTTAAGATGTTCCAAACAGATACCTGTTCCTTTTCTGAACTGTTCAGGGAACATTATGGAAAGGGAGTGGAAAGAATGCAAGGAGCAGAGAGAGGGTGGGAAGATACGCCACATGTCTTCCAGACACCATGTAACTATCGCACTCATGAGATCACTGCAGCTGTAGCTAGCTGTAGAAGACAGCACAAACTTCTACAGTTTACCATTTCATCAAGGATGGGGGGATGGGGAGTCCTCCTTGGACTAATGGTTATTGGAGGAGAGACATCATTTTCTTCAATAGTGTATCCAGTGGCAAATTGCCCTTGCTAAAGTGAATTATCTCCTACTCATTTTGGAAAAAACAATCTCTAATTGAACTCCGTGGGCCACAGACAAAAAGAAGACATGAAAACAGTAGAGGGGCCATTTGCGGAAAAGTATTCCAGTATGAGAGAGAGGGAAGTGAGAAGAGAACAGAGAGAAACTATATAAAATTCATTATTGAAATGTATGACACTACCAACTTTTTAAAAGTGCCTCTGTCATAGGGGCATAAAGACAGGAGTAAATTTTCCTTCCTTTTGGAATTCCATACATCGTTTCCACACTGAGGTCCCCAACACAGTGTTCACACTTGGGTGAATCACCTGTTACTTGTGTAGACTCTGAAACATAGTGATCTTAGATACATTGGACAACTATTGAGAAAACAATATACAGGAATGTGTACCATGGTGGGTAAGAACTTCAGATTTCAGAGATGGAGAGCCAGAAGTTTGCTGAGACACCCCAACCATCCGAGTCGCTCCTTTAATGAGTCAGCACTTACCACCAGGCCAGATCTCTTCTCAAACCTCCTAGTAAGGGCCATGGGCATGATAATAAAGACTCTTTGGCTTTGCCTTTGTTGACCTTGATGCTTCCTTTTTAAAGAAACCTTATACATACAGAGGCATTAGAGATCACCTTCATGGAATGCAGGGGGCCAGGAGTTTTCAGTTCTAGGCAGAAAGCACCCTGAGGTTCCAAAAAGTCTCACGTACTTAGAATGAATAGGAGTCAGATCTGGAAGCAAACATGGCATATATGGTCTGCCCTGGCCACCAGTAATGTCTTTTCTTAACTATGTGGATGGCTAGCCTGGCTCTCCTCAAGAAGATAGATCAATGACAAAAAGGTAAAGCTACTGTGCCGCATCAGCAGCAGTATCTTTACAGGGAGTCATAGTCCTCCTTGAGGCAGCTTGCTGACCTTAATTGGAGGCTCCTTTCGTTAGCCCATCTCTGAGGGATACCTGTGTAGCTTGTCAGCCTGAGAGATGACATAGCATTGCACCTTCTCCTTCCTGGTCCCTCCAGACATGGAACACTTGTACTTGACCTGTTGGTGTAAAGCAAGGGGATCTGCCACATTCCACATTCTTTGGCATGCCAGCCATCATTTTGAGCATGCTGCCTACCTGTGGGAACCAGGACAAGGGGAGTGAACACAAGCCTACTGGTGAGCAATTGCTTCTGTGCTGTACCTAATAATACCCTTTGTTTCTGACCCTGGACTCCATCCACAGAAAAGTAGCAGCCTAGCTTGCTCCCTTGTAAGCAAGGTCAAGTCAAATACCAGACCAGTCTTTAATCTTACTGGGGAAACCAGTTTCAAATTGTTTTATATTTCTTTCTCCCACCAGACGACAGATAGAGGCAGTAAGAATGATGTTTGTGTAGTATGTCTGTATTTCCAGTTCCATGGGGAGCCTGTGTGGGACAGACAGACCGATATCCTTCAGTAAATAGACGAGGAGAGCATTGGTATCTTCAAACATGCCGTTTTGAAGGATGGACTGACCTTTTCGCAATGCTATCTTCTTACTGATAAAATAGCAACAATCAAAACCACAATATATTGAGTACAGAGCAAGCCTCTTCTGTAGGATTACTTTCCAAAGTTGTCACATTGAAATGGTCAGCCCTCCATGTTCTGAGTCTTGAAGGACGTGTACACACATCCGCTGCTCGCCGCACCTCTGTGAATTACCTAAGACCATGTTGTCACCCCTGAGTGTAGCCAACAGCAAACAGCAGTGACAGCTGTGGTTTGTTAAAGATCGTGTGTGGTGTTCCCCACACTCTCGCAGGCTCCTGACACACCGTCGTCGTCAGAGCAGCTCCGTGTGTGGAGAATCTGATTAAAGCAAAGCACTGAGAGAATAAGTAAGCCCCAATCACCTTGCTCCCGGGTGGCAGTGTTGGCGTAGAAGTGAGCAGTCAAACTCCAGGTCACGAAGCGGATGAGAGAAAGCCGGTGTGTAGACTTTATCCAGCTAACAGGGGCAGAGCTGGGGTCCATGCCTAGCTCGCTTATGAATACTGCTTGGACCCCAAACCAAAACCCAGACCCACTAATCACAGTGCACCCAAAGGTGCACCTGGAGATATGCCTGTGGTCTGAAGAAAGATGTAACTCTGTCATCTTGAAAATTTGCTGATGGCATTTTCCAGTATTCCCAGAGTTTCAAATAAACTAGATGAAGACGGCTGGTTGCAGCAACACAACAGTGTCCTCCACTGGTGGTCCTCCACCTGAAGGCACAATTCAGAGACAGAAGTTCTGAAGCAGAGGGCAGGCTGCCAGGGTCTGGTCCTAGCACCAGTGACTCAGTCACTTCCCTTCTAGGAACATTCCTGTCCCAGAGAGACAAAGAAGACTCTGAAGTCCTCCCCCTCTTGTGTCTGCTCATATCTCTGACTGTTTTGAAGACCCTTCTATACCCCAAATTTTCCCTTTCACCCCGAGTCACCACCCTAAGCCACTCATGGGCTTTCCCAGTAAGATATATTTCAAGACTTTTCTGCCCTGGTTTTTATCCCCTCAGCACCCTGTGGTTATCAGTGACTGAGAATGCTTATTTTTTTTTTAATCATTGAAGTTAAAATGATAGTCATTTCGTTAATGATTTCCTTCTCCCAGGAGACCTCATGCCTCAACTCTCTCTATCCCATCTCAGTCACTTCCCAGTCCTTCCATGTCTGCCCTCTCCCTAGTGACCTCCCCCTGTAAAAAATATTTAAACATTAAAAAAAGATTTTTAAAAGTCCAATTTGTATTATCTATATGCTGACTGGAGTATGGTGCAACGTGGCCTGCCCTTTAAATAGAACTGAGTCCTCCCCCTCCTGCACACCTGCCAGAAGCCATCAATTATGGAGAGCTACACTTCAGCATCCTTGCCTTCCTTTTTAGGTGTTCTCTTCAGGGGCTTCCTGTCTAGGCTGTTACTTTGGGGGCATGGCTGGGGAAGTTGCTCTTCACAGTTAGCCAGAGCACAGATCATGGGCCTCAATATTGTTTCTGATGACAGCACACACCATGAACATGGCTGCCTGATGCAGTGGGGCCACAGACCAGGCAAGGCCCATGGAAACATTCCAGACCATGGCATCAACACAGCCAGCCACAGATGGGCCAGCCAGACTGCACCCTGCTGGGGGGTGGGTTGATGTCTGCAGCACATGTAACCACCAAGGGATGTGCAGATGTTCGTGGTCTGTGTTGCAGTCTGAGGCCATGTTCACATCCATGGGCCATGTTATCCCCAGGACCCTATTGATGTGAGTCGTCTGGGCTGCCTCCTGAGGCCATATTGATATGGCCTGAGGCCATGGTGATATCTGGGTCCATGCTGCCACTAATAACCATGTCTGGGTCCAAGGTGCTACTGCAGCTGGGCTCTGTGTTACTCTACATGGCCTGAGTTACCACAAAAGGCTCTGTGGATGTTCATGGTCTGTGCTGTCACCTGAAGCCATATCAATGCCCCTGGGTTGTGCTGCTGCTGGGGGCCATGCCTCAACTCTCTTAAATCACATCCTTTATGAAACGCTAGTACCTCTCTTCTTTTGGAAACAAAAGATTGAGCTGGAGGAAAACAACCTTGCAAGTGTCAATCATTTATCCCATAGCTATACAGAAGTCTGGGTTTGCTACCATTTCATTTATTGCTAAGTCAACAAACATTTATTTGTTAAACATTTACTATGTTTGCCAAAACAACAATGAGCAAGGAGTTCACGGTCCAGTTCCTATAGCACACATGGAAGAGTGATAAAAACCACAGAGGAAGATCCAAGGCTTCCCAGTCGAGGAAAGATTACAGCTGAGAATTTCATCCCATGAAACTTGATGGTTTTTCCTTAAAACTCTGGGCAGGTGACAAACACAGGCATGTCAGGTCACTGTAGTTTTGTCACTAAGCCAGTAGCAAAGTGTCCTCTGGAGGGAGCCAGAGGGCTGTGGGAGGGACACATGCCCATGCAGTCACTTCTATATTCTGTGTAGTCAAAGGCCTCATTGGAACGTGTTTCCACATGTAGCCAGCTGGGTGTAGCCAGCACCTAAATCATTGCATATAAATAGTAAATGATCCTGAAAATAAGATTTTCTTTCTTTCCAAGGACCTTATGTCCCATATCTAATGTACAAATGGAAAATGTATACCCTGATACAGCTCTTGATTTTAAGCCGTAATTTCTAACCCTTAAAACTGATCAGTAAACTCTTGTAGGATAAATCTATTCACATTTGAGTTCTGTGTCATGGTGGATGATGTTTTAAGGCCTGTCTCTGACTTCTTGGTGCTTCAGAACCCAGTTCCTTTTTTTCCCCCTTCCTTGATGTGGCTCAGAGAAAGGTAGTTTGAAATGGAGGAACCTTGTGACAAATGACAATGAGAATAAAGCCACGAGAAGCGCCCTCAGCTTCCATTTAGGCCTAGTTCCCAGGATGGTAGAAGTGTGACTCTTCAGATGACTAAGAATGTGACTGTACCACAGAAAATCCTTCATGGTCCATAGCTTTGATGACCCAAATGTGTGGTTGGTTGTCACAGAGCTTGTGAGAGAAGAGAAAAAGTGAAGAAGTCACCTTGTTCTTCAAGCTCAGGGGCTGGGTTTAAATTCAACATTCAGCCTGCCCCTGTGGCAAGGGCTGCCATTAGAAACAGCTCACTAACTCCTTCTTACAATGACTTGGTTTTTACTTTTGTTTCTTTATTTACTGGGGGTGGTGCCCCATAGAGCCCGTGTGAAGGACATAGGACAACCTACAAGGAATCGGGTTTCCACTTTCACTCTCCAAAGATCAAATTTAGGTCGCCAGACTTGACAGCAGGAGCCTTTTATTTTCTGAGCCATCTCTTGGGCTTTCACTAAGTCCTGTGAAGGTGACAGGCCATCCCTCTCTCCCAGGTGGTTTCTGAATGTTGCAGAAGAGCAGAGTGACCTTTTGTTTGGCTGGAACACTCGCAGATGGTCCACAGACACATCAGGACAGTGTCTATTTCTCATGGACTTGAGTCTGTGGTCACATCTTCCTCCTGACTTTTACTTGTGTGACTGGCTTCCTTGCTCTTTTCTAAGACACTGTTTCTCTGTCCCCCTCCCCTCATTATATCATGTATACACGTATTTGTACACCCATGAGCACCTGTGGTAATTTGAAGAACCCATCTGATGCTCTCATCTATCACCACCTACCTTGTTTCCTTGAGACAAGGTCTCTCATTGAACAGGAGACACAACAAGCCTCTTGTCTCCCCTACATCAACCAAAGGATGACAAGGTACACACAGATGTGTCTAGCTATTCAGTTGGGTCTGGAGGATCCAAACTCAGGCCCTGAGCCATGTTGTCTCTCACGCACTAGGTCTTACCCCCAGGTTCTGATTGTTGCCTAACAAGTTTCCCAATTGCTGAGTTGCTGCTCCATACCTAGGATTGAGGGTCACCATGATGTATCTTGACCACACCCCACACTTCCAATGGCTTCAGCCCCAACGCCTCTCTGACAGTTCCCACCCAGCACAGACCTTGCCTTCTCCAGCCTGGCAGCTTGTTGGTGCCACAAACTGTCTGGAATCGCCATCCTTCTATAGATAACAATGTGAGTTTGTCAGAGCTCTTTCAATAAACTACCACCAAGATGGGAGCTTCAGGCAACTGAAACTTTATGTTGTCATGAATCTAAAGGACAGCAGTCTGGGTTCCGGGCCCAGGGGATTCTGGTAACTTTTGGCATCTCTACATGATATTCCCTGTGTTCATGCTTCTTGAGGTCCCCTTTAATGAACTTATTTTTATTTAAATCAACTTGACATCTAGATCAGATGGTCTGTTTACAGCTAATCCTCTGCCAGTATCTACAGTCAGCCATAATCTACTCGCATTGTTACCTTGCTGTGGCTGCTTCAGCAGACAAATGACCCCCTAATACTTCTACCAGGTGGTCAAAAGCTTCTGCCTGACCCAGAAGGACTGACTCCCTGTCTTCCTGCTGAGTGGCCATACTGGGAACATACAGCGGGTTGTCAGGGACTTCTGGGATCAGCTGCTCTGGTCTCTGCTGCCAAGAGTGCCCTCTTCTGCCCGCTCCCAACAGGCACATGTGCTGGAGGCCAACCTGTTTGACATCCCTGAGACTTTCCCTGAGGTTTGTCTTCCACGAGGGCTGAGAGGCTTTGCAGTCCCGACATCAGTGGGCATCTTCCTTTCCTAGGTCAACCTGGCCAAGCTAGTTGTGCCTATCTCTTCTCATGTCTTCCTTCTCAACTTAAATACCACTGAGACATATAAAAGACTCACATGGGCATTGAATGAACCTTCAATCTGGTGACTGAGCAAATGACAGTATTTCTGAACTATAACATTAGGGCAGGGTTCTGAGCCTACTACGGGTTGGAGTTCTCACAAAGAGGGGCGAGTGTTCTCTGGCTAAGTAGGGAATGAAGAAAAGCCTGGAGGCTTTATACTTCCCCACACATAGCCTTGTGCTCTGGGGTTCAGGTGCTTTAAGGAGTATTGCATTACTAACCTCTATCTGCCCAGGAGTGATCTTCAGGGTACAGACACCACAGGTGCCTGGGTAGGAGTGATCATCATACCTGGAGAATGACTCACTTTAGCCCCGGACAAAGGAACAATCCAGGGTGTTTCAGCCAGCTTCCCTGAAGGCAAGGATCTAACTGTGGCTGTACTGAAGGTCCTATGCAAACACAGCTCAAGAATATATTAGCCAATGAGCTTCTTGGTTTCTATTAGCAACAAGGAAGGCCATTGGCCAGAGATGACTTCGAGGTCCATGTCAGATATGTGGCTAGACACTCTTCACAGTGTCTCCCAGAAGCCATTTCTGTGCAAACATGTCGGAGACAGACACTACCTTACAACTCAAAAACAATCCAAGGGGGAAGGCATTTTCGAATTCCCCAAAGAAAGCAATGCTCCGGTCTCGGTCTCTTTCAGCTCATCCTGGAAGCCCTGGACTTGGAGTGAGGGAGAAAAGCCATCAAGAACCTATCGGTTCTAAGCCTTGGTAGACAACAGGAAGGAGAAAAAAAGGCTGTTGTCTTAGCTTGCTTTTCTGTGATAAAACACCAACTCAAAGGAACTTGAGGGAGGAAAGGACTTATCTCAGTTTACAGGTTATAGTCCATCATTGGTGGAAGCCAGAGCAGGATTCAAGGCAGGACTTTGAAGTAGAAATCAGAGAGAAATGCTACTTTATCTCTGGCTTCTGCTCACCCAGCATTCTTATACAACTCAGGGCCACTGCTCCAGGGCTGGCACTGCCCATATTAAGATGGGCACTTCTGCATAAGTTATCAAGAAAATGCCCTATAGACAATGGCCACAGGCCAATCTGATTAAGACAATCACCCAACTGTGGATCCCTCAGATAACTCTGGGCTGTGTCGTGTTGACTGATGAAGCTAACTAAGAACGCCGTCTTTCATTTTAAGAGATCTGAGTCTGTGTTAGGGATGGAGCTTGCAAAGGCCAGAGTTTCAAGCCATTGACTACTTGAAGACCAGCACAGGCTAGCCCCCAAATAGCATACTTCTTCAAAGGCTAGCCTGACCAGTGAGACAATTGATGGGGGAGATGTCCAGCACAAGATAGAAATGAGGAAACCTTATCTAAATATGATTAAGACTGTCAAGATGATGCCAACAATACAGTAATGAGTTAAACCAAGCCTGGCTCCAGCCACAGGTTGTAAGAAGAGCACAATTCATCTAAGCTGTTCCATGCAGGCTGTGGATTGCAGATCCCAGCAAAAGCCTTCAGCATCTTCTTCCACATAGTGCCCACCTTCCCTCCTGTGGCAGCGGTGGCTAAGATGTCTACTGTCAGTATGGATCCACTGAGTATTTTTTTGGTGTGGGTTTTGGATTTGTCTTACATATTACAAATTTTTTTAAAAAAATGTTCTTAATGATGACTGTTAGCTTCAAAGCTCAGTTTCTGTTTGCAATATGTGACTTATAATTCAGTGTCTGTCTCATCTGGGGAAAGAAGGGAACACCTCAAATGTCAGGGTAGGGAGCTGAAAAGAAAGGTGCTGAGTGAGTGAACTTGGATCCACAGCTGCACCTAGAGGAAAGCAGGCCTTGGGGAGGAGGGGGCGTGCCTCTGGAGGAAGGGAAGACGAAGACAAAGCACTCAAGACGGAGACAAATCTGGGCTTGAGGCAACATTGTTGACTGGGTAATGTCAGTGCTACCTCTCTTCTGGGGAGATGCTCTCATATAGGATGTTTAAGTGTGTATGTGTGTGTGAATTCTAGGAAATGAGATCATGCTTTTTTAAAAAAACAGGGTTTCTCTGATTTAGCCCTGGCTGTACTAGATTCACTTTGTAGACCAAGCTGGCCTCCAACTCACAGAGATCCACCTGCTTCTACCTCCCTGAGTGCTGGGGTTAAAGGCATGTGCCACCACACTTGGTTGCTGGATCATGCTTTAAAAAGCAAGGTATACAAAGTATTTGTAGTGAGCATTCTGAAATTCTGGTTTCTTTAAAAACACAGAAGTATTGTAAGAATATGTTTACGTTTTTGTTTTAATCCCAGCTGTGGGGATATGGGGCTGCTTCGGACTGTCCACAGCAGCTGACTATGATTTGTCTCATGCTGTAGCAGAGGTGTGATTTTTGCCAGCTGCAATAGTTGCTGCGACTGTGTGATGTTTGGAATTCTGGGAACTATTCAAAGGGTATATAAATGCTAGAGCCTCCTAGGCGAGGTGAGTGGTTGTTGGTCATTTAGAAAGACTGATTGCAGCTTGTTAGCAGTTGTGCTCTAAGAAGAAACAAGAAGAAAGAATTTAGATTCAAGGATCTTCCTCCCCACCCCCTGACCCCCCCCCCCCCCCCCCCCCCCCCCCCCCGCCTTTCTCCTTTCTCTTCTAGCTAGTCATAGGGGGTGAAACCAGGGCCATAAAGGGTAGGAAAGAGAAGAATCCACAAAGTAGCAAAGACCAGTTACAAGTATTAGATATCATTAGGGCATTTGTTTTAGTTGATTTCCCCTCCCCAACTCATATCTTTTCCTTCCTTCTTTTGCCCTCCCCTCCCCAGGCTCCTTTACACCTTCACATTATCACGTGTCCCTTTACCACTTCCTCTTCTTTGCCACCTCTTTTCACTCTCTCGTTATCTTCTCTCTAGTTTTTAGGCTATACATCATATATATATATATATTAATTTATATGCACACATACACATTGTAAGCTGCGGTTCTGCATATGAGTGGTTAGGCTTTTGTTTTCTTAGGTTTGACCACATTGCTAATATAATCCTCTCTTGATTGATCCATTTCCCTACACATTTCTCCCCGTGGTGTTTATGTATCACATTTGTATCATCCACACAAATATTGTCAAGCGGCTACTTCTGTTTTTAAAAATTCAATTCAAATCCCGGTGTTAAATTAGGAATAATCTCAATACTCATGGGGCTGAAGCAGGAGGATTGAGAATACGAGCCTCTGTCTAAACACCATTACCACCACCATCACCAACACATCTGGCCCTTAGTTTCTAAGCCATAAAATGGAAGTGTTAGTCTTGTTTCCACATTTTTAACACGTTTATGGAGAAAGTTAATGAATACATATGTCTATTACACTTAGCTGTCTGGGACATAGTAAATCATCTATAAGTGCTTGACTTCCTGTTATTTGGGTTAAATTACTTCTAAACACAATTCCTAAATCCAACTACTATCTGAGATCTCTGGTAGAAGAATGACGTAACTGTGTTGGCAATGTCTACCTCGTGAATTTTCAATGCAGACCTTGGGGCATTCCCCCTCCAGCCCCCAACCACCCCCCTCCAGCCCCCCCCCCCCCCAGGAAGGACTCCTACACAAAGAGTCAATTCCCTAAACCACCGCAGCCACTCTTCCAGATCCCTGACCTTGTTAAGAGCTGCACCTTGCAACTTTCAGAAGGTAACTTCCCTACTGAACATCTGCTCAGGTTCCTCCCTGTCTCTCTGCTTTGTTGCCCCTTTCTCATCTGACTTTTAAGCTTCTCAGCATATTAATGAGGCTGAGAAAATCTCCTCAGCCCTTTTTTATCTGCACCATGAATCAGCAGACTAAGGATCATTCTTTTTTCCTGGACATTTGGGATTTCTTGACCCTTCCAGAAACCTGGCCCTAGGTGTTTGTCTTATGTGACGTCCTGTGGCACCTGAGATAGATCCACCAATTAATTGTAGGGCTATATTTACTTTTTATTCTTCCTGAAACCACAGACGCATTAAGGGGTATTTGTTACTTACTCTTTAAGGTGCTTTATGTTGATTTGCATGTAAAAAATACAAACAGTGAGTGCAGGATGCCCATATGAGTCTCTTTGCTGTGGTGCGTGTCCTCATGGAACATTGGAACATCCAGGACAGGCTCCACCCTGAGCCCCTGTGATGACAAGTAAACCAGGCATCCTGGATAACAGCCACTGTTCATTGTATTGTTTTCTCAGTAAGAATGATAGGAGGTTTAATGGGAGAAGCGCAAGGCCTCTCTAAGACAACCGCTCCTGGAACTGTTAAGAAGGACCAACAATCCAAGGATGATGAGAGTTACCACTTGTGCTGTTAAGAACCGTGTCAGTGTGTGCTGAGACAAAAGGAGGGAGATGTTATAGCATCTCTGAGGACCTAGTATCTGAAATGTTTCAGAAAATCTAAATAAATGAAGGAGGAGATTCTAAGGGTGTACAAATGTGGTTTTCGAAGTATTTTGCACGTAGTTACTAATACTAGGTGGTATTTGACTGGAGACAGACAAATAGATTAAAGAAATTCTAGCCAGGTGGGTAATGGCACACACCTTTAATCTCAGCACTTGGAAGGCAGACCTCTGAGTTTGAGGCCAGCCTGGTCTACAGAGCGAGTTCCAGGACAGCCAGGGCTATATAGAGAAACCTTGTCATGAAAACAAAGAAAAAAATGGGGCTGGAGAGATGGCTCAGAGGTTAAGAGAACTGTCTGTTCTTCCAAAGGTCCTGAGTTCAACTCCCAGCAACCACATGGTGGCTCCCAACCATCTATAGTGATATCTTGTGCTCTTTTCTGGCATGCAGGCACGTATACAGGCAGAATACTGTGTAAATAATAAATAAATAAATCTTTAAAACTAAACAAAAAGCAAACAAAACTCTAGAATCAGATTCTCTCAAATAGAGTCAACTTACTTTTAACATGAAACCCTGAGTCTTAACAATAAAATAGTATAGTTGTATATATAATTGTATGCAGTTGTATATTCATTTTTTTCCACAGCACTCAGGACCCAACCTAGGCTAGGCCTTTTGTATGTATGTCCACATACAACAGATGAATGTCTATAGCACCTTGTGCCTGATGGCAAACATGACTCCTAACATGTCAGGCATAAAGTTGAGCTTAATCTACGAAACCTCCAGAAGGAAGCGTAAGACTCCTCACTTCTTAGTTTATATCTCTCTAGTATCCTGTTGACTTAAATTGATTCAGGCTGTTAATCCTATGTTTATAAGCAGCTGTGCACCACTTAACATTGTCTAATTGACATTTCTCTACATCATAAAAAGTTTTCTCCTGAATGTGGACTCTACAGGCCAGCCTATGGACTCTGATACTGAAAAGAGCTATAAGGCAGGGGATGCAACACAAATCTGGACTTTTTCAGTGGGATTCCAGGACCAAGTGTGGTGGCTCAGCTCATCTGTCCCCTAGGAGTGGCCATAGAATGAATAATGTTGTCCCTTCTACAACAAAAAACCTCAGAAATGTGCTGGAAAGTCACAAACCTTGAGAGTCCTGAAAAGAAAACAAAAAGTTTATACTTTGTGAGTCACCCACTGCCATGTTGGGGGGCAGAACCTTTTCAATATCAAGAGAACTTGTATTTCTTTCGGCCCCAACACATGTGTTTTCCAGAACCACAGCGCCCTGCAGCATCTCAGTCTATAGCTGTTGATGTCTTGCTCAAGAAAACCCCAAACCACATAAGTTGTAAAGAAGAAAGGTATTATGAATTCCATCCTTTAAGTCTATTGTCACTTAGGAGAACACTGGTAAATTCATTATAGGAAACTATTATGTGACTTTTCTTCTAGAACAGGAGGCTGTGGGGAAGGGGAAACTTTAACTTGAGGTCAAAGGGTTCTCAAATATACTTAACTTCTCATAATTCGAAGCTTTTGAGATTATATTGGGCAGATTCTGTCCTTCTGTGTGGTCCTAAGGCCTCTTTTGATCTGGTGACTAGATTCTATTCTCTGTCTCAGTTTTTAAAGTCTGCACACATCTAGACTGTATCTGTTTTGATTTTTACAAGATTTATAAATGTATTGAGTGCAATATGTAAATCTGTAGGGATATGGATATATGGTGAGTGGATTAAAGGGATCATTTGAACAATGGGTGGATGGAGGGATGGGTAGGTGATGTGTGGGTAGATAATTAGGATAATATTCTTCCCCAGGGAAAATCACACAGATTGATGGTTATTCAATACCAAACAGTGCTGAAACACACACATACAAATAACATTATATTTGACTGAGCAGTTGTATCTATGTATTTAGGAGTATGTATGTGTATAACAAGAGTTAATGACAAAAGAGGCCATGAATTTTAAAGAGAAGAGAAGAGGCATGTTGAAATAATACAATGGCTTTATTCTATTCGTGTTTTGGCACCCAATAATGAGACAGAGGCCTATTAGATTTATTAGAGCTTTAAAGCACTATCCTGGGCAGATATTTATCTATTCTAACCTGTCTGTGCTGCCCTGGCAACTGCCCAGCCACATGCCCCATGTGACTTGCCATCTTAGTCTTGCCTTCACTGCCTCTGCTCCATCCATCTGCCTTCATGTTCTTAGGAATGGCAAAGAGCCAGGAAAGAGAGCTTCTCTGATTTCTCTCCCTTCCTTGTAAAACCCCTGAAGTTGCTCACTAATAATAACATTGGACAAGCCCGTCTGGAGCATCTAACTTGCCAGGATTCAGACATCAAGCAATTTGTACATCTTGGATGCAACAAAATCTCCTACAAGAAAGTTCATGACAAAAACAGATGTAACAGGCTGCCTCATGGTGCAACCATATTGGCTGGGAAAGCAGACCCTCTTCCTGTCTGCCTATCTCTTCTGAATATGTCAGTTCTATATTTCCACACCCCCAGGGTCTTAATGAATACATTTTTCTGATTGTCTCAATGCCTCCTACTAAACATGTTGAAATTCAAAACTCATTGTCATCCTACCCAGAATACCCTTCCTTTTTCTGCCTCCAACCACACCCAGTAAAGCCTCCAGCTTTCCTAGCTTGAGACTTTAACTCACCCACCTCCCTGGCTTCCTTCACCATGTGTGGTTTGTCACTAAGTCATAGCAATGATGAGAGCCTTCCATGCCTGCCCTTCTCAGATTGGCTCTTTCCTCTCCCACTTCCTCCCCCTCTCTTGGCACATGCTGACTGACAATACTACAGCAGACTCAGCTGTAATGCCACCTCCAGAATACTATTGTGGTCCTGTGACCTTCTGGCTCACTTATGTCACACTTAATCCATACATGAGTATCTTCTTGCCCAATAACCCTCAACATATGGAAGTTCTGATATGTGCTTCAGGATCCTTCCTCAGGAGGATGAGTCATTCAATATGATATGTCAATCATGTGATGATCCTGGACCTCAGGAAGCTGTCCATGATTTATAGTAGGTCAGGATGCATAGCATTCCTTGCACTTGACTAGCTATGCCACTGTCAAATTGATCTTTCTGAAATGTACATCAGGAATGTACTATTTCACAGGGGGGAAAAAACCCTGAATCCTTTGTCTTGACACTCATGGTTCTCTCCTGACTGGCTGTATTTGCACCCAACTAAATGTACCTCTTACTGTCCATATATAGTCAGATTTTTAGTGCTGCTGCCACCAGTTGAGCAGATGGCCATCAGATGTGCCTTGATTTTGTCAGAATGCACTGCTCCCAGGAACATATGGTCATAGTTACTCTAGTTGGTCACTTGTCAAAAAGCTGACCTAAAGCCAGTGGGGGAGGCCACAGAACTCCCTCTTTGAGATAAAATTTCTTTCTCTTTTCAGCATATATGTGGCAAGGTCTGGACATATTTTTGGCTATCATATTGGGAAGGGTATTTTATTATCACCTTAGGGTAGAG
Organism: Acomys russatus; assembly: GCF_903995435.1. NCBI lineage: Eukaryota > Metazoa > Chordata > Mammalia > Rodentia > Muridae > Acomys > Acomys russatus. The sequence goes on from NC_067139.1 coordinate 15,200,758, forward strand.
ATTGGGGTGCTAGTAGATGTCCTATAATGTACAGACAGCTCTAGGGAAAGGATCCTCCTAGCCCCCAGATATCACCTGTGGCTGAGAAATCCTGTCTTCATATGACTCGGAAGCTGAGAAGTCCAGGAGCCTCTCCACCAAGGTAACCCAGAAACTCTACAGACTCCACTTTCTCCATGAGTCTCTTTTGGGATCCATCCAGTTGCTGGACTCTTCTTCTTCTCCTCCTTCTTCTCCTTCTTCTTCTTCTTTTTCTTCTCCTTCTTCTTTGCCTTCAACTCCTCCCCTCTTTTTCTCATTCCCCTCTTCTTCTTTTCCTTCTCATTCTTTTTTCTTTCATCTTTCTTCTTTTTCTTCCCTAACCTTTAGTTAACTAAAGTTCCCAGTGTTAATGCAAAAACATAGCTCTCACCTCAAAAGGGATAAGAGACAGTTTGTTCTGAAATTAAAGATGAGTGCCCACAGCCAAGGAGTGCAGATTTAGGTTACTTAAATTCCATATACCATCATGTTAGCAATTTGGGTTAATTCTTTTTTATAATAACAGAAGAAAGAAAGTGATAAATCCATTACATTAGTGGAAACACTAAGCAGGTGGGTTACAGCTAAGTGTGTGTGGGAGGACCTCAGCTAAGGCTCTCAGAGCTGTCTGCTGACACTTTGAGCTTTTTGGTTGGTGAAAACTGGGTTTTGTTAAATTAGTACATCCCAGAATGTTTAATCTATTAGTCTTATCTTACTAGTTTTTTTCCTGTTAATTATTAGATTCAATAAGACACAGAAGTAGTCGATGAATGAACACATAGAACTAAAGATAGCCCAAGATAAATTGTAAATAGTCTTTGGACCCAAAACATTTAAATCTTTCTACAATCGTTGCAGTTCTAATCATTTAACCAGCCTTATGGAAAGTTCATTTGCAGGTGTGATTTCATTCTAGAAACTTTCATTCAAATTAGAAAAAAAATCCACAACCATACTAAACATGCCTGGTGACTGACTAGAAGGTGTAGAGAATAAGACTATTACAGGTCTAGAACCTACTTATTTGAGGTTCCATCTTGTGGGGCCCGACATCCTTGTGGTTGTAGGGTAAATCCTTTTAGAGTGTATAAACCAACCTTTAGCTTCCACCGACCCAAAGCTAAGAGCATCATCAGATAGTATCTTTGGCGTACAGTAGAGATTTCACAACTGTGATGCAATGCCTTACTGATATTTCTAATGATATACTTGAAAGGTGTCCTGATTTGTTGAAACTCCTCATGAAATGGCTACCTTGGAACACGGCCTTAGAGGTGCATCTGTACCCTGAGGCCATGGTCACTCATCTTTTCTCCCAAATAAACTTCCTTTCCCCCACTGATGAGAGAGATTTGTCTTGCTGAGCCCCACCACCCTCCCCCCCCCCCACCAACTGTCTCAAACATCCCACCTTTATCCAAAACTCCTGTCAATTAGGTTTATTTTTCTGTGTACTGTGTGATATGGTTTCGCTGAGCAGCACAGCTCCCCCGGGGCAGGGAATAAACAGAAAAGCTGTTTTAAAGTATTGCCTCCTCCTCAGCATGTCAGGGGGCTGGAACAGAAGAAGAGTCTCTTTCAATGTAAAAGGGAAGTCCTAGAATTTCTACGGAATTTACACTCCTGGTATGAGGAATTTGCCTGGTACTGTGGCTGAAATATCATCTTGGGCCACTCTGTCTTTTAAAACTAAGGCAAAAATTTCCCTCAATCCTTATCTTGCACACAAGGGGAAACCTTCATTTCCCCAGGGACTGTTTGGGAAGTCATGTGTGTTGACGTGTGGTCTCTGCCTCAGGTGTCTGCTTTCTCTCTTGCAGCCCTTCACCCAGTTCTCAGCGATTCGGCCTGTGGCTTCTTGTCCATCTTCCTGGACTCTCTCTGCCCCAAGGCAATTGTGTGTGTAGGTGTCTTCACAGGTTAAAAAGACAAAGTACTTAGCAGAGAGCCCTAATTTTTTTTTTCAGCCCTATTCTTAGAAGCTGCTCAATAACTTCAGTTGGGGAAATTCTTGCTCTAAACTGTCCCTTTCAAGGTAACTCTGTACCTTCATCTTCCTTTCCTTCCCTTCCGAGTTTTTGTTTTTGTTTTTTAATGGTCTTTCGAGACAGGGTTTCTTTGTGTAGCCTTGACTGTCCTGGACTTACTTTGTAGACCAGGCTGTCCTTGAACTCACAGAGATCTGCCAGCCTCTGCCTCCCGAGTGCTGTGATTAAAGGCATGCGCCACCACGCCCAGCCCTGCCGAGATCTTTGTGCCCATTCTCCACTTCTCTGGTCTGTGGCAGGGGCAAGCAGCCCAGTCCTTTGCTTCACCGGCCTCATCCAAGCAGCGTGTGACCTGACCCTAAACAAAGCCAGGCCTCCCTCAAAAAGCCTCTGCTCTCCTTTTTTTATGATGCTTCCAAAAACAGAATTCTGCATGCTAGTGAACAGAGAGGTCCAGCTGGTGGTACTGGCAGCTGAGAAAGGAACAGTATGATGCAAGAAAATCCTGGGCCTGCAGCATGGACAGGCGCCTGAGGAAAAAGGAGGGTGACTCTGAGCCTGCTTCCAAATGTTTCCTAAAGGCTCGGCTGTATACTACCCAAAGCCATATACCTAGACAAGGCTGGGCATCCCATGAGACTTAGCAGCAAGTCCCTTCCTATGAGAAACGACCACCCTGTGAGTATTTCAGTGAATTTTCTGTCATTCAAAGATGACTCTTTAAGAAGTAAGCGGCAGATTGGAGAAGTGGTTCAGCGATCAAGATGCTCTTTTAGAGGACCCAGATCCAATTCCCAGCACCCATTGGATGGCTTACAACGAATGGTCTAGAATTCTAGTTCCAGGGGATCCGATACTGTGTTCTGCTTTCAAGGGCACCACATGCATATGATTCACAAACAAACAAGAAGGAGAAAAAAAACCCACCTCTATACATAAAATAAATTACACTTTTAGAAGAAGGGGCTGTTTTCTTCTCCACAGTAATTTGTAGCAGCTCTTCCCTGGAGTAAGATCCATTCTTATATAGGGCCAAAAGGTCAAAAACATATTCCCTGGCCTCCAGGGGTATCCCACCTGGTCCTTAGAGGCGACCAGAGTGTGCCTGAATCCTCTTGCTCCTGAAAATAGGAGGGGTGGTGAAGCCCACTGGTAAAGCCCCCTCCCAGTATGTATGAGGCCTTAGGTTCAATTCCCACAACCCACATAACATCTTAGAATTGTTTAAATAGTACTTGCTGAGTGCCACCAGTTGCTGCCAGGCCCTGTTCAGGGCTGGAACATGGGAGAACAAAGCACTGTGCTTGTCACACATAAGGAAGGAGCTGACTGGGTCATTTCCAGGAGTCCCATTTTTCAACTGCCTTTGTTTGAAGCAACAGGTCTTCGAGGTCCTTTTTAGAGCTTTTCAAATTCCATCAAGCTCTGAATTTAACTTCTTGAGGTGCCCCAGAAGCTTTCAGGTACAAAGGCATTTGTAATGTTTTACCATGAAGTCAAAAAGTGCTTTGGGAAGCATCCCTTAGCCACCCAGAGACGACAAGGCTGTATCACTACCACCAAAGGTGAACTTTGTTGACAGCGTCAAGAGGAGAGTAACGTGGACTGATGCCTTCTTGGCCGGAGAGAGCAGTGGGAAAAAAAATCTAGCCACATAGTGCATTAGGTGGGCAGGAGGAGCCGCCGAGTGGGAGAGGGTTTCCAGAAAAGGGAAGCTGAAGGTACATTTCCAAGCCATGCCGCAGACAGGCCCTGTGGGCTGAGCAACAATCCTGGGCAGATGAAGTTGTTTTATGCCTGCTTTGTAGGCTCCTGGGTGCTTTTCATGATCACATGATCACTCTGTGTTCCTCAAGACCCCTCCAGATCGAGATGCCTAGCCTGCTTCCTGTTTTCTAGGCTCTAGTGAAGGCAATACTGGGTGTGGTGGCCACATCTACGATCCTATCCTGCAGGAGGCAGAAGAAGGAGGGTCTCAGCCCTCTAGTCCACTCCCAGTCTCAGCAGCATTTTCCTTCACAAAACAAACCCTCTCTCTATTATCCCCCTGTCATAATGAAGGGTCAAGGGTCAGGGAGAAGCTTGGTGGCAGATGGACTACCCAAATATAAGAGGCCATCGATTTGATCCTCTTCATTGGGAGTGGTGGTGGGCAGTCTGTCTGTTCTAGGCTCTATCTCCGGAACCTGAAATCCTTAAAAGTATGGACATGCTAGAAGAGTGACAAACAGTTGTTAAATTAGTCGTCAGAAGAGCAAGCAAGGCAGACAAAGTCCAACTGGGACCAGTGCATCTGGAGACTTTGTATCTGTCTTTGACTAGTTAAATGCCACTAGCTGGACAGTGGGAATCTGCTGATTGTCAATTGCTAAATGTCTCCTGAGTAGAGGGATTGCTCTTCCCACATCCGCAGTGTCCTCTTAAGCTTCTGCAGGCTCCTGCTATCTGTCCCATTTCAAAGTAGCCAGGGTGTGGCCTGGGAGTTTCTCAGGAAGAAGAAAAGGGCAGAACTGAGTTCTGAAGAAAGCTTGGAGGCTCCTCATAAAGCCCAGCCTCTTCTCTGGGCAGACTTCATCCTGCTGCTGGCTCAACACAGGTGTGCATCAGCAAGGCCTCTGGAGCTTCACGGGGCACTTTCTCCTTTCTACCAGCCTTTAGTCCTATCCTTGTCCTGGACAGAAGCACGGCGGATTTCCAAGCCCAGTAAATGAGAATAATAAACAGCTCAATGTTTTCCTTTGTCTTTGGAGAGCAGAGCCTCGACTAACTTGAGCTCTGTTTTCCTGAGTGTCCCAGTTTGAAACCTGAAGCCACAGTGACCTCTCAGAATACTTGAGGTTGGGGCCTGTGTTGAGGACAGGGTCCATGGTTTAGCAGAAAGGTCGAGAGTGTTCTAGATATAAGAAGAATGGTGTCTAGAGGGGTGGGTGCCCAAACTTGGTGAAGATAAGAGGGTGCCTGTGACTTCTTCATCGGTGTAGTCCTGGACCATTTGGGAGAGACTTCCGAGTTTACAGGAAATCCCCACAGGGTGCCTCCCTCTGTGGAGAGGAAATCACCAAACTGACCACCATGTAAACAGTTACATGACACATTGATCTTCAAAATAATATTAAGATCAGTTAAAAAAAAATGAAGAAGAAGAAGAAAGGGAAAAAGATAGTACATACCAGGAAACCAAGCCATAAATAATGAAAGTATCAGTTACTCCTGAGAGCCCCTGCTTTTAACTGACTTCTGTTGGTGTGGGGGCAGGGAACAGGTCTATGTCTCACAGCTATGGCTGAGTAATAACTACATATAGCAGAACATTTCTTTATTAATATATAAGAAGGGACAGGCTCTGGCTGAAATCCTTTGAAACTGGCTGAATAGTTTTGTCTCCTTCTTCTTCTTCTTCTTCTTCTTCTTCTTCTTCTTCTTCTTCTTCTTCTTCTTCTTCTTCTTCTTCTTTATCATCATCATCATCATCATCATCCTGGGGGTAGTCTGAGCTCTCTCAGGTATTTGTGGATCTCCCAGAAGATGGAGCTCTCCCAGGCTCAGTGTCTGCCATAACAGACTCGGTGGGGTCTCAGTTTTCTCTTTGTTCTATATCTGTCCAAGTGTGAAAAACATTCATCTTGTGTACATCCCATAGACCAAAACCTTTATCCAAAATTAGAGGTGTTTCCTTCATGCCAGTGATCAGTCAGAGGGTCCCTCATACATGGTCTTCCTCTTTCCCACTACCCATCTCTGGGCCGATGCCACCATTCTGTGAGACTCCATCCTTCCCCCCATCAGACCCTCTCACTTTCTTCCTTCTTGTTTTTAATATCATAATTTTTAAAGATGTGTTGCACAGTGTCAGTGGATACTTTGCCTACATGTATGTCTGTGCATCATGTGTGTACCTGGTACCTGCAGAGGTTAGAAAAGGATGTCAGCTCCCCTGGAACTGAAGTTAGAGATGGCTGTAAGCTACTCTGTGGTTGCTGGGAGCTGAACCCAGGCCCTTTGTAAGAGCAAAAAGTGCTCTTAGTTACTAAGCCATCTCTCCAGCCCCCACTCACTTCCCTCTTGACTAGACATTCCTCCTTGGCCTACTCAACCCTTGCCAGAGCCCCAAGGTTCCCCTGCTATCATGAGTGGCTTTGCTCCTTAGCAACTTAGGAAGATTTGTCAATCCTTCAGGGTTTTCCCTTTCCCCTTTCCCCATCTCACTGATGACTGTAGCTTCTGCTCTTTCATGGAAGAGGAAAAGAGCTGTTCTCATTGGTCATGGCCCATGCTTTGGTCATTATCTAGAATTCATAGTAGAAAACTCAGGGCTCATTTTGAAGTCACCGAAGACTTCTCCATGTTTCTCCAGTAAGTGACAGTGGAGACAGATAGTGTTGTGACCCAGGCCTCAGTAAGACTTGTTTCACCACATTTCCTGAGACTTCAGCTCATTCCATCTCCTCAAGCCCAGCCCCTTCTTCCCTGCCTCTCCTCCTCCATCTCACCTCAGCAGTACTCCCCATCTTTCTTCTTCAACTCTTTATCCTGAGTCTATTCTGCTACTTCCTGGACTAGGCCAACTGGCCTCCCATGCCAGGGTGCTGCTTTATACTTACTCTTTGCTAAATTACTTTGCATGCTCTTTCCTGGAGTTGGAATAGATTTCTTAGGACCTGTGCCTGTTGTTTAGTAGCTCTACAGCACTGTACACTGATATAAACTTTCAGAAACATTTGGTTCTACTTCATCCTAGGGCCCAAAACATGAACAGCAACAGTGAGAAAGGTATACCAGGGTGTCCACAGCAGAGTGAATGCATGTGACATCACTGAACTCAAAGAAAGGGTGGAGGAGAACTGTCAAAAATAAACTGATTTTTAAATGATTAAGATTATAAATTTTGTGTCATGTATATTTTACTAGTTAAAAAAAAAAACCAAACCTCAAAGAATTGGAACTTGTCTGATGATAATACTTGATGTTTTCTTCCTCTACAATGCCAAATATTCACCAGGCATGGTGGCCAGGGCCATCTATAAACCAATAATCAATTTCAAAGAAATATATTTTTATGTCAACATATTTTTTCAGTGTGATATTTACTGCAAGAAAGTAAGTTTTACTTAATATAATTTACCTGGTTTCTGCAACACTAGTAATTATTTCATTTGCTTTGCAAATGTGAACTCAGATGACATAAACAGTGCACCACCAATACCAAGGGCACTTTGAAAAAGCTTCATGAAGCAGAGGCTAGAACATAAGACATATGCACACAGAGAATACACAGCATAGCCATTTAGTATGTTTTTCAAATGAAGTGTTCCTTTTCTATGTAGACGGTTGTGGGAAAAAATGGTTTTTGTTTTGTTTTGTTTTGTCTTGACACGTGGCTCCCTGTCACACCATGTGCTTAGAACATGCTTACAGGGCAAAGGTCATCCTCAATGCCACTGTGAGCACAGTGGTTATCTCTGTAGCTCTCAAGAAGTGTTTAGATGCATGAGCTAGGAAGCCTAGGAGCATGGGGAATAGTGAAGGAGAGGAAATCTGCTCTGGACCAGACACTGGGGATAAAGAATGCAGCAGTCTCCATGGCCGGAGCTAAAGTCTTCTTTCCAGCCTTGTCTTCTGAGCTCTCCACGCTGAAGACTTGTGTTAGTAGTAAATGGGACCAGTTTGAATTGTGCTGAATGAGCCAAGGGAAATCTAGCTGGACTCTCACCAGTGGCAATGTGGAAGAATCAACATGCCAAGGAAGAGTGAGACAGGCTGGCAGCCAGGGCTGAGATGGAATAGAATTACCAGGTGGACAGGAGAAAGAGGTACTGTGGGCCTGGGTCTTGAAAGGCTCAGAAAGGCAGCAGTGGTATGTCCTTAGACAATGGTGTTAGGTCCAAAGGCCAACTTCTGAGAGAGAGAGAGAGAGAGAGAGAGAGAGAGAGAGAGAGAGAGAGAGAGAGAGAGAGAGAGAGAATATTAGTATCTCACTCCTAAGTGAATCCAGGGAGATTGAATGAGATAGTGGAAGCTTTGTTGTTGTTGTTGTTGTTGTTGTTTTTGTTTGCTTGCCTGTTTCTTTCTTTTTTTTTTTTTTTTTCCTAGAAGGGTTCCTCTGTGTAGCCCTGGCTGTCCTGGAACTCACCCCATAGACCAGGCTGGCTTTGAACTCAGAGATCCTCTTGCCTCTGCCTCCCAAATGCTGGGGTCAACAGTGTGAGCCACCACCTCCCGGCTCAAGGCTGTGTTTTATAGAACTATACAGTGGTGCTATGTGAGAAGTTCTCAGGAGACACCAACTTTTATTATGGTCACCAGGAGAGGCCTGGATCAGGTAGAGAAGACAGGTCAAGCAGGGAGAGTCATATCAATCAAGGCTGTTTGAAATACGGAAGATCAGAAAGCAACCTCACAGTTTGACTTTGCCTTCTCTGCCTATGACAGCCTGTTCAGTATACCCTGTGGTCTCTTAGGAGATTATTTCACCACTAGGAAAGGAACATGGTGAACTGAAAAGATCACTCAGTGATGACAACAGGAAATGATTGTGACAGCCAGCTCCTCTGCATTGTAGCAAAATGCCTGAAACGATAAACATAATAAAGGAAGAGGCTTGGTTTTGCTCAGAAGTGTTGGCCTATGGCCACTTGGTCCTCTTGTATTGGGCCTTTGGTGGCCCAGTGCACTACAGAGGAGGGAGTGGTGGAGGAAACCTGTTTCTCTTGTGGCATTTGGGAAGCAAAGAAAGAGATACTGGGTTTCCCTCCAAGGACATTCTTCCAGTGACCTGGCTTCCTCTCAATAGGCTTATGATGCAAGGTTTTACCACTTTCCAATAGAGATGAGAGCCAAACCTTTCATACATAGGATTAAGGGGGAAACATCCAAACCATAGATATGATGGTCACTGTCCTGTCCACTGGCCAAGTGGCCAGAAGTGTGTAAAGGGGCCCTTGCTTACCAAACCTGTGTAGGTTTCAGAACATTACTATGAATTTCTGTCACAGTCATAGGATGGTATATGGGTCCTGTACTGACTCATAGAAACTGCCTGTGACCTATCAATTCACTCATTACAGCCTTCCTGTGCAATGGGCTATCATTCCCCACAGCTAAGCAACAATAAAGTCAAAACTAGTGACTATTGCATATGTCCTGGGTATAAAGTATCTACTAAACATTTACTGCCTTGCTATGAGATGACATCATCACCAAGGAAGTATTTAGAAAAAAGAATTATATTGGTTTAGGAAGATTTCAGCATCTGGAGCTCCTCTGGGATCTATGTATTTCCTAGTCACTGGTAGTTGGGTAGGCTTACAGTTACCAGGCATGAATACCTTCCTGTTGAATGAGCCTTAAGTCCAATTAGACAGCTGTTGGTTACCCCCAAGGCAGACATCCCACTATTGTACCATTGGAGGTATCTTGCTGGGCCTATGTGGTACCTAGGCGTTCCAGCTAGGGGGTATTGATGGTTGTAGTCTTCCTGGGCAATTTGCAGAGCACATTCTGATCCTATGAGAGAGGGAATCTTCAGCTAGGTTTCCAGGTCAGCTTCAGCTCAATTTCTCCAAGTTTTGTGTCTGAATTGTGGAGTGTCTTCAGCAATAGGGTCTTATAGTTCTGAGAGACAACCAAGGGCAATGGCGCAGTCTACTATTGTTTGGGAGAGTCTTTTAGATTCCCCTCACCAAGAAATTGAAGGGAGTTTGCCCATGTTTGGCACTGTTCTTTGTTTGTTGTTGTTTGATACTCTATGACTCTTGGGAAAAGTATTATGACTCTGTGGACATACATGCATATGATATATACACATAATGAGTCTGTATTTTAAAATAAGTTTGTAAATTAATAATTTTCCCAGGGCTTTTTCAAACAAATTAGTGTTGTTTATTGCTCCTTTCTTCCTCTCCTTGTATATTACTGTGGTGTTTTGGATAAGAATGGTACCATAGACTCATATATTTGAGTGCTTTGTCACCAGGGAATAGAAGTCTTTGAGAGCCAGGCGGTAGTGGCGCACGCCTTTAATCCCAGCACTCAGGAGGCAGAGACAGGCAGATGGCTGTGAGTTCGAGGCCAGCCTGGGCTACAAAGTGAGTCCAGTACAGCCAAGGCTACACAGAGAAACTCTGTCTCAAAAAAAAAAAAAAAGTATTTGATAGGATTAAAAGGACTAGGAGATGTTGCCTTGTTGAAGTAGGTGTGGCCTTGTTAGAGGAAGAACGTCATTAGAGGTGGGCTTTGAGGTAACACACACACACACACACACACACACACACACACACACACACACACACCAAATCCAGTCCAGTTTCTCATTCTGTAGCCTGTGTATGGAGGATGCACAGATCAGGATGCAGCTCTCAGCTGCTGCCTCAGTGCCATGTGTGTCACCATGCTCCCTGCCATGCTGATGGACCAAGTCTTTGAAACTGTAAACAAGCCCCCATTAAGTCCTTTCATTTTGAGTTGCCTTGGTCATGTGTCTTTTCACAGCAACAGAACAATGGCCAAGTCAATGACTCTTTCTCTCTCCCCCTAGGTTAAGCCCCCCCAACTCCCAACAATTTCCCCTTCATAGCACCTATGTTCTCCTATTCCCCTCTCTGGAGCTCCCTTTCTCCTCCATAAATGGCCCCTTTTTACTTTCCTGGATTTTGTGGTTATTCCGGGTTATTCACTCACACCTTCAGACTTAGGGCCTACAGATAAGAGATAAATGTAGCATTTATTTTTTCTGGGTCCAGGTTACCTCATTTAGTATGCCTTTCAATTTTATCTATTTACCTTCAACTTTTTCCTTATACTTGGATAGAATTCCATTGTGCATATGTACCACATTTTTATTGTTTGTTCTTTAGTGGAGAGACATTTGGTTTGCTTCCATCTCCTAGCTTTTGTCAACAGAATAACAATGAACACGACCGAGCAAGTAGCAGTGGGATAGCATGTAGCATCTTTTGGGTATAAGCCAAGGAGTGGGTATATAGCTAGTCACATGATAGATTTAGTTCGCATTTTCCTAACCGCTAAGGATGTTGAATACTTAAAGATATTTATTAGCCATTTTTATTTTTTCTTTTGAGAACTCTTTATTCAAATCCATAGTTTCTGTTTTAAAATTGGCTTATTTGTTTCCTTGGTTCCTATGTGGATAATATGTGGGTATTAATCTTCCATCAAATGTGGCAATGATTTCCCCACACTGTGGGTTTCTGCTTTCCTAAGGTGACTACTTCCTTTGCTGTCCAGGTTTTGAGTTTTATAAAGTTTTATTTGTCAATTCTTGTCCTTAATTCCTGATCAAATGGAGAGCTATTTACAAAATTCCTTCCTAAACCTGCATCTTGTAGGGCACTGCCAATGTTTTCTTCAAGTAATTTAAGAATTTGAGGTATCACATTCAGGTCTTTGACCTGCTTTAAGTTAATGTTTTTTGTAGATAACATACATGAGTCTTGGTATGTATTCTTTGACATATTGATGTTAGCTTTTCATCCTTTAATAGGCATACTTCAATCCATATACTTACAGAGGTTAGGTAAGGGATGGGGGCAAGGGGTCACCCAAGAAAGGAGAAATAGAATATATAGTTATGGAAAGACAGGAGAAACTGCAACAGGGGGATTAAATATGGAGGGAGAGGGGAAAGTAGGTAATAGATGGAATATGGAGAGAAACAGCTAGCACTAAGGGCCATTTGTGGGGCCATTTGAAAGCTTCTCCTGTAGAATCTTCTTAAAATGTAAGCATGTATGAAATAAATCCAATGGAGTCACCAAATAACAGGGCAAAAGACCAACTAGACATCTTTCATCATCAAGTGAAACTTCTAGTGCCAGGAATGGGTTACATGTAATGGAGTTGTTGGCCACAGGACCACCTGGAAACCCCCAAACAACTCAGACCATTGCAAAGGCTGTTAGTTTCTCTCTAAAGCCTAATGGTAAGTCCCTAGTATTGAAGACAGCACGTATATATCTCTTTGAACATGAAGAAGTTGAGGTGGTGCCTAACTAGAGCCTTCACCCCCTACTGACTGGAGTCCATGGTATTGGAAGGCACTCTGCACACTACCAGAGGAGAAAGGTAGCCACTAACCCAGTTACAAATCCTAGGGCTTCCAACAGTTATTGCCTGCATGATATGCTAATGCAACAGTGGTACAAATGTTGTGGGAGTAACTAAACACTATTTGATTGGGTTTAACGCCCACTCCATGAGATGGAACCCATGCCTGACACTGTTTTGGTGTTCAAGAATGTGAGAATAGATAGGTCGTAGGCCTAGGATGACACCAAACTAAGGGAATATAACACACACATACACACACGGTCAAACCACAGCAGGTCTCAGCACTGATAGAGGGAAGTGGACATGATCTCCCATCCGTAACCAAGAAGCTATAGACAGTTGACAACTACTTGCAAAGGAAAAAATTAATTTTCTCCAATGGAGTCTCGCTGCATGGATAAATCAGACTTACTATAAGTTTAGGCTCTATACCCAGCATTAGGTAGCCAATAGAAAACAAGTTCAATGATGTTTGTATAAATTTTTTTGCCTTGTAATTTTTTTTGGTGTTGTTTTATCTTACTGGTCTCTTGCTTGTATATTATCATTTGTGATTTTGCGTTTTTATGGTGTGTGCATGTGCCTGTGTGTGCCTCTTGTGCTTTTTAAAAATTGTTTTTAAATTTTTTATTCTGATTGGTTCATCTTATTTTCCTGTTTGTTTTCTAACGAGAGAGGGAAAGAAAATGTGTAGTTAGATGGGAGGGAAGTAGAGAGGGAGGAAAAATGGGTGAGGGAACCATGATCAAAATATATTATATAAATTTTAATGTAAGAAAAGAAAGATATGTATCTAATTTCATTCTTCTAAATGTAACACTTAGTTTTCTCAAGACTGTTTGTGGTGGATGTTGTCTTTTCTCCAGTGTGTATTTTTGGCATCTCTGTCAAATATGAGATGGTTGTTATCACATGCACTTGTGTTTGGGTCTTCTAGCTTGTTCCACTGGTTTACCTGTCTTTTTGTGTCAGTACCACATTCTTATTCTTATTCTTATTCTTATTCTTATATCTCTGTGATATAATAGTATGTAGCAAATAAGTGTGTATTTAAAACAAGCAGCTGCTGGAATACCAGTCAGATTTCCAGATGTTTTTATATTTCTTCAGATAACACCTTAAGGTCAGTGGAAATGGTTTCTTCTACAACCGTGGTTCTCAACCTGTGTGTCGTGACCCCTTTGGGGTTTGCATATCAGATATCCTACATATCAGATATTTACGTTATGATTCATAGCAGTAGCAAAATTACGGTTAGGAAGTAGCAATGAAATAATCTTATGGTTGGGAGTCATCACAACATGAGGAAATGCATTAAAGGGTCACAGCATTAAGAAGGTTGAGAGCCACTGGTCTAGAGAAGGAAACACTATGCATTAACCCAGTACTACATGCCCTGAGTCCTGAGCACCATGCTAGAAAGCCTGTGTTCTAGGGTGTACCTGCATTCTCTTTCCTGAGCTCAACACCCAGCATTTATGAAGTTTGACATTATCTTCTCCCTTCTACGTTGTGGGAAACCTCAACACAAGGCTAATTGCCTTTTATCCTAGACAAGTGTTCTTCAGCCTGCCCTATTTCACTCAGTGTTTGTATCATGTTCCCCCATTGCCATGGTTGGAAAACAAGCTCGCTGTATATGTCAACTTCTCTCTCCGCAGTCAACCAGTGAAGTCCTACAGTTTCCATCTTTGGACTATCGCTCAAGTCACATCTCCCACTCTTTCTACTCTCCTTGCTTTTAAGCTTGTTTTTAACACTCATTGTACGATTGTCATTATGCACCACTGAGTCCAACCATCAGCCTGTGTTGACAACTCCTGTCAGGGTCTTCCAGTCTCTCTCCATCTCCACCATCCCCTCAACACATCACTACAGCACCAACCTCATCCTGCTCATGAGCATAGCCTGACATGTACCTACAGCAGGTGCTCCATACCCACCGCCATTGGCAATGACGTGACCCTTTCCACACAAGCCCCGAATCTCCCCAATCCTCTGGGGGACCCCAACACTCAGCTCCTTCAGTGTGTTTTTCTTCTTTACTTTTTTTCCTTTAGGACATCAGGTCAGAGGCACACTTTCATCAGGACCACTGTGGATTTCTCTGGACAGATCTGTAGCAGAGTGAAGTGCCATCTTAGGGCAGTACATTAAGCCTGAATCTAAACCCTCTACTTAGCATCTTTAAAATGAGGATAGAATTCAAGGATTGATGGTCATCTGGGACAATGGAAACTGAGGTGACTAGGAAGCCATACAGACGTGTGTTCGAATTTCAGCTATACCAGCTATATGAACATGGTCAAGGTATTCAGTTGTGTAGTTTTATTTCCTTAGCTGTTAAAAATAGGCTTCCTCTTTGAAAAAGCTGCTCCAAGTGTTACAATTCACAAGCCAGAAAACATCCATTACCGTGTCTTTCACTAGTGTTCCCCATTCTACAAAGCATCACACACACTTGCTGTGATAATCTTAGCACCCTCTGTCCCTTAACGAACTTGAAGACATCTTCCAGGTGTTTTAAGGCTATCATCTCACACAGCTAACTTGCAAGCTCCATGACCAGGGAATGTTTAACTTGATTGACGAATCTAGTACCATGTCCAGTACAGAGAAACTGCTCAGAGGATAGTGGGTTAAGCTAAAGAAAGTGATAAGACTCTCTGGAAAGCATTGCAACAAAGAAGGGATTTCCTTTAAGGCCTTGCCGTGGGAGCGTCCAGAACCTAGGGTGCATCCTGGTAGATGCAGCTTAGTGGGTGGATCAGGAATTATGAGAATCTGCCAACTTCATAATGGGCCTGCATGCAGCAGGTAGAGGGCGCCACTTCAGAGTGTAAGTGTGTTATACATATACTCTGGCGTCTTCAAAGGATGGAGCCTGCAGGCTCCAATTCAACCTGAGACTCTGCTCCTCACTAGACCTCTTCTTAGCCCGGATCACCCATTCATGAAGCCAAATAGGAACAATATCACTAACTCCCCAGGGTTCATGAGATTAATTCTGTGAAGTGCCAGAATAGCTTCATGATTTCATATTTATGATGAAGAGAGGGAAGAAGTGGGTTTTCTAATTCCTTAAAAAAAAAAAAAAAAAAAAAAAAAAACAACAACAACACAACCCTCTATGTGGCACCATCTTTTGGTTCTAGGAAATCCCCTTAAGTCCCTGCTCTCCTGTGGGCTGTTGGTGCAGATACAAATTCCTGGAAGCAAAGCTCTACATCGTGTGTTAGGAGCACCTGCATTGAAGTCCCGGGGGGCTGGAGGCCACCGTCCATGCAGCTGAACAGTCTGATGGGAGCCAGTGAACCTCACTGCAGCCATATCGTTGTTCAAGTGAAGTTAGGAAGGAAGTCTCAAATCTAGGCCTGTCAGACGCCAAAACTCACTCTTTTGTCTCCTTGAGGGCATGTTGAGTCAAGGGAAATTTTCTTATGAACCTTGTGGTTTAATTCTAGCCTTTGGAGAAAAAAATAAATTAATAGATTAAGGAAAGAACTATCTTGTGCTCAGAATGAGCAAAATTAAACCAAAGAAGAGTACAAGTGTCCCGACAGACTTCCGCCTGTCATTTCTCTCAGTGGCTTGTGCATCATCCCCTGCCCTTTTTTCTCCTTCTGAAAAAGAGGAATAGAGAAAAGAAAGGGCTAAAGAGGCCCTCACATCCACACTTCTGGGACCACGCTTTGGATAAAGACGAGAAATAGTAAGTAAAGGATTTTATTTTCCAAGTGAAGCTGAATGGCATTGCAGAAAGCAGAATTACAGGGGCCAAGGGATGCAAGGAGGCTTCTAAAAGCGTAACACACAGCGAGCATGCGCGGCGCTTCAGCGCAGGGAATTTACACTTACAAGAAAAGACCCCGCAGGGGTCAGCATGGTAAAGTGAACAGTCAGGATCCACTCATTCTGAGAGTCTGTAAAGACTCAAAGGCAAGGTTACAGCGATGGCTAGGTTAGGAAAGAACCTGCCCTGTAAGGAGAAGGACATGAGTTCAGATCCTCGGCACTCACATAAAACCAGGAGTGCTGGCACACAGTTATAAGCCCAAGGTTGCAGGAGCGGACTCAGGTGGATCCCTGGAGCTCACTGGCCTGCCAGCCTAGCCAATCAATAAAACACACGTTCAATATGAAGCCCTGCTTCAGAAAACAAGGCGGAGAGCAACCAGCAAAGGCACCCGGTATAGACATCTGACACTCATATGCATGTATATCGACAGTCACATGTCTACACTATAACCTGTGTATACAGCCCACATAGAAAGAGAAACGGAAGTGTCCAGGGTAGATGGCATGTCTCCTCCTCAACCAACAGACCTGTGACTCAGAATGGGCGTATTGACTTCAGAGGGACTACAATGTGTAAACACTAACTTTAAGAATTTGAGGAACTCAAGTTTCTTGCTTCAGCATCTGGTAGATTGTTATGGGTTTATTCTGAAAGAAAGGACCAGAATGGAAAAAGAAAAACAGAGGCCTCTACAGGTCATTACAGTTTCACATGATAGAATATTAGAATTGGACACACTAGTGTGCTGGAAAGATGGTCCAGTGGTTAGGAACACTTGTTCTTACAGAGGACCTGGGTTGGGCTCCCAGCTGCCACACAGCAGCTAATAACCTCCTGCAAACTCTAGTTTCAGGGGATTTGGTCCCCTCTTTCAGCTTCTGCAGGCTTTAAATGTATATGACGAACAGACAGCCATGCAGGCAAACCGCTTATGCACATAAAATAAAAACAAATAAGTCTAAACCCTAAAATAATTGGCTATGGTCTTGAAGATTTAGTTAGCTCATCTCTCCTTCCTGTTCAGGTAAACTGACTGAGCTCCAGAGGTATGGAGAGACATGAGAAATAACCTTCCTTGTGTTTGTGTTTCAAGAGTATCTCCTCACGTGTAAATATAAATACATGCTCTTTTAAGGGCTTTCACCTGCTTCTTGGCAACCTGGGAGGAGAATTTGAGTCTTGTAGAATAATTTGTGAACAGGGAAAGCGAATAATTTGATTTAGAGAGATTTCCTGGAGTAATCTCCTACAACTAGGGTAGGAGACTCATGACTTCAGTTTTAAAATTACTCATTTGAAAGTTCACCGTGTCTTTAAATGATTACAAAATTTCCCCCAATCCCCTCTGGAATTCAAACCCCCCCCACCCCCTTGGAACGAAGGAAATATAAACCAGTAACTCATTGGTGAGAATAAATAGCACTGCATCTTAAAAGTTTAGACAAACTGGATTTGAAATAAGTTAAAGATGTCAAGATTAGAAATGGATATTTAAGACATCTGCAAGTATTTAGGTTTTTAATTTTTTTAGAAAAAAGTTTCTTTCTAACAACAACAACAACAACAACAAATGATGCAAGGCCTATCTGCTTTGCTCACCTGACAAATTAGGTTGGTCTTTTGTGAACATCCACCATCTTTGTGCATCCCGGAAGTCTCTGTTTCTGTCCCTAGCTTACAACCTTGAAGGTAAGTTGTGTGTGTTTTGTCATACACTCTATACTGCAGGCTGGAACTGTTCTTCCTAATCACAAGGACAGTCTCCTGTTTAAGCACAATATTGCCATCACATCCAAGACATTTCATACATGTGTAAGACATACTTAAATTCAGAGAAGGACATCCTGGAAGAGACCTGGACATTCACGCCTTGCTTCCAGTTAGCTGCTTGGATGCTCAGCCTTCTGTGCTTTCTGTATAGCTGGCTGGAACCAGTGCCGTCTGGGTTCTGTTGCAATGGACGCCTGTGCTTCTGGGGCCCCATTGCTTCATTTCACTATGGGGGTCAGGGCTCTCACCACTTGGCCTCAGGGGTCCTAAAGAAACAAATTCAAGCTAGACTTTATGCAGCTCCATTCTTTGTAGCCCTTGGGCAATGTGAGGAAGTATTAACAGAAGACTGGCCTTGGACACATCTGGTAATTATCAGGGAAAGAAGATAATTATTGTTGGCTTAGAAAATACATGGCTATGTATGTTTTGTAGAAGCCTTCTGTCTGGAACTCAGAAGTGAGAGCTGTGCGGATGTGATTTTCCTGTCGTGCCAAGTGTGTCTTTGTGCCCCTCCCCTTCCACGGTGCCACCTGTAACGTCAAGGGTTCCAGTCAGGCCCCTGGTTTCCAGTAAATGCCTCCTAAGCACCACTTAGTTCACGGTGTGAAACCAAAGCTGACCAGTAAGAACAGGCAGAGTGATAATAAAGGGAAAAAAAAGAAAAAAATAACCCTAAGTGGCTGCATTTTTAAGTCACCAAAGCATCCTTCAGGGTCACTCATCAGGAGAAAGAGACTACTGCTCTTTGTGTGTCTTTGTTTTGCTTGGTTTGGTTTTCTGAGGCACGGTCTATCCTTGTACCCGTGGCTGACCTGGAACTCAGTGTGGACCAGATTTACACTAAACTTTCTACTGGATGCTTCTGAAGTTCTGGGGTTACATACAGGTGCGTGCCAGCCTGCCCACTCAGAGAGCTGACCTTTATTTTCTTTTAATGTACCAAAATTGGCAAGGACCTAGAAGGGAACTAATTTGTCTCTACTTCAATGAACATTCCTGGAACACTGCTGGCTTTGGCTTCCCTGAGAAAATAGACATTTTTTGTTGTTCGTGTGTATATGATTTCATGGCCTACCATTTTATATTGGATAAGCAATTATGGACTCGGTAGATTATATTAACATATCTGTGCATCTACTCATATATGTGTGCAACAATAACAAGCAAAGAAAATGGAGCCACTAAATTGGGAAGGATTAAGAGGGGTGGCCTGGGAAGGCTTAGAAGGAAGAGGCTGAGGAGGAGCTGGGAGGGGGTGGGGAAGGGAAGGAAGAAGTGATCAAATTATATTTTAACTGAAAATATATTTTAAAAAGAAGATGCCCGTGGTTGCCATGGTTACTACGGTCAACTGGAGGTGAATTCTATCCTGCCTTTAAGGGATGCTCAATTGTGGTTGAGAAGCAGTAGAGAAAGAGCCACACTGTCAGTAGGTATCTGTGACAGTGCTTGCTGAACCAACTCACTCAATTTTACTTGTGTAATTGTAAATAGTGGTATGGAGGAGCGAATATACTTTCAGATTAAAATAAAACATATCCCCCCCCACCCGCCCAAAAAACTTAAAACTGTGAAGTGTCCGTAATTTCCCAAACTGAAAGCCATTCTGTCAAAAGAAGCAAGTATTTTATTTCTGTGTGTGCAAGGTGACTAAGAAGAACCAGAGAAAAACAAAACTGAAGACACGTCAGTTTGCTGTACTATCACAAATGTGAAGATTTCAGTGCAGCTCCTTAGCAACTGTTCATCTGTTTCTCCACATTTCCACAGGGAAAAAAAAAAAAAAAAAAAAAAAAAAAAAAAAAAAAAAAAAAAAACCAAAGCCAAGGGAGATACCAGGTGTCCCTGAGGAAGAGACCAATGCTGTCAAAGGTATTTTATGATGGCCCAAAAGGAAACACTCTACTTGTTAAGTCATAAAACAGGAGACTTCTGTTGCTTTATTATAAAATAAATGAAAACATTTCAGACCCTAATTAACCAGGTCTAAAGTCTATACAACTCAACAAACTTCTTCTGTGCAGTTAAAGCTGACATTCGGAACAGAAGCTGTGGCTTTCAAAATGGAATGACTCTATTAAACATGCAAATCCAGATAGTTTGATCTTATCTCCATAACAAAATGCACACTGACCACAGGAGATACTTGTTTATAACATTTCCCCCAGTGCACACAAACAGTCAATATCCTTTTTGTTCTGGATGGAGAATGTCATGATATATCCAACTGGTAATTGTCTACCTTAATGTATTTGTCTCAAACCTGACATTTCAATTTCCATGCCCTCATGTGGTCCTGGGAATAAAAGTTCTGAGAAAGCCTCACATGGGGAGGCCCCTTCCTTCTCACCCTGTCACAGCCAAGTCAGTTTTTATTTTACTTTTTTGATAGCCTTTGCTTTGAAAGCTCACCTTTTATTTTGTAAATTTTCTTTAAAATGTTGAGTTACAGCTTATTTTTTGATGAAAACTCTCAGAAAAGCGTTTTAGTAGAAAGCACACTGGAATCAAGAGACACTTGTTTTTAATAAACTTAGAGTTATCACACTGAGGGAAATGCCTTTGCACTGGCTTTGCAATGAGCTTTCTTTGAGCTTTCAGAAAAAAAAGGCATCAGTGCTTTCCTACTCTGCCTCATTGCAACAGAACAAGCCAGCAGATCACAGGACAAATCCACAGAGCGGGACATCTCATCAGTTTGATTCTTGAAGTCCTTCTCTGTGGAGGTCACTCTTTAACGAGCATTTGCAAGGGAGATGAGTATCCCTGCAGCTTTTGCCCCTTTGGAGAAATCTATTCGTATGTTTGGCCCCCAGGTGTCTTTCTCACCAATTTTCCAATCATGCTCCTTCCAAGTCCTGAATTAGTCAGCAAAATGAGTCACAGCCCATGGCCCAATGTATAGTCACACATAGTGACCATTTTGTCTTTCAAGAAAAATACATGTGCACTTGCCTGAAGGTCTGCCCAATGAAAAGGTTTTCCTAAACAATCTACTTAAGAGTTCTCCCAAAAAAGAACCAAAACGTCACAGTTGTCTACTTCTGGGTTGCGCCTGAGTGGTGTGTGAAACTATCTGTAAGCTAGACTCTAGTTTTCTCCTCTCAGTCAGCTGCTTATAAGGTACACTTCATCTTCCAGGTACTTTCAGCTGGCAATTCACCACAGCCTGGAATCATGAGAGAGAGCCAATTGAAGAACTTCCTTGCTTGGATTTTGGTTGCTAACTGAGAGAGGAGCTAACTGGGGTGAAGGCACCCCTGTGCAGGTGGTTCTGGGTTGTGTAAGAAAGCTGTCTGAACATGAGTGGCAGAGGTAAGCTACTAAGCAGTATTCTCCCTGATTTCCGCTTCCAGGTTCCTGCCTTGAGTGCCTGCTCTGACTTCTCTCAGTGACGGCCTGTTAGATGGAAAGGTAAGATGAAACTCTAAGACTGAGACCTCTAGAGAGATCTCTAGTCTATTCCCGGAGTCCCCACTAAGAGACAGAGTTCATTGTTCATGCAAATGTATAGAAATTTATTGAGCCATTGCGACGGGGTCTGTCCAGTTCTTTCAAGCTGCAGACCCCGAGAAGCAGAGGCATGGGCCTTTTATAGGTTTTAGACAAAGAAATGAGTTTTACAGTATGTGATTGGTTGGCATTTGGGCAGAAAAGCTGTAAGCAGGGAGTTACAAGTCTTGGCGTTTGGTGGTTGGATAGTGGGTGGAGGGGCAAGTTAACCTATGGAAAAGATTGGTTGAAGCAGTCACAAGGGGCATTTAGGGACTTTTTTAGTTGGGGAGGGGTAGTGGAAATTTTAAACACATCTGGTTGTCCTTGAGTCCAGCTGGACCCTGAGCATAGACTGAGACCTTGAGTCAAGTTGGGCCCTTCAAGGATTTTCCTGTCCCTGCCATACACACACAGTGGTCTGATATCTGTCTGTCCTTGGTTCAAGCTAGACTCTCTAAAAATTTACATGCTTTGGCCCTAATGGGGGTCTTTAAGGGAGGACTGGGTAGGCCGACTTTTACATTTTCCCAGACTTTGGCCTTAATAAGGGTCCTTAAGGGGGATGGTTCCTTCAAAGCAAACCCTTTCCTTCCTCACTTGATTTTGGGTCTTTCTTTCAGAGGAACAGAAAAAGCAAAACAAACAAACAGAGTACTCTATGGGGCCATTGCTTCATGCTTGAAGACAGAAAGCATTGTAGCAGGAGTTGGGACAGTAGGCATTTGTATCACTTCTTCATATAACTTACTTGCCTTAAGGGCCTGCTCATGTATATATCACTTCCACGTGATAACCGATTAATTCTAGATGTATCCAGATTTATACCTTGGCAGGACAGATAACATCCGCTTTCCCCCACGCCATCTAATGATGGGCACTTCAGGTTGCATGATAACTTACCAAAGAATCAATCACTATCTGATAATCGAAATCTCTCAGTCTTTAGCATCCCTGCCTCTTTCAGAACTCATTAAACATATTGGAAGTGAACACCATTTCTAAGCACATCTATCAACAAAGCTCTTCTTACAAAAATCAAAAAACAGAGATCTCTCCAGACTAAGTCCAGGCTAACCATGATAATAGGCTGCTGCAGCCCAAGTCAACAACCTGATCCCACCAACCAGACACTTAATACCTTCCCTGACAATCTGGGAACAAGCAAGCAGAACACGGGCCCTGGGGCACTTACCCTTTTTCATTGACTTAGTTGGTGTTCATTTTGTCATTAGAATTGCCTGCAGAAACGGTTTGACATTGGATATTTGCACTGGAATAACACAGAGAAGGAAAAAAAATGTTATAGAGCAGGTGGCTGGTTGAGTCTATAGTCTTCTTGCCGTACAACCATAAATGTAAGAGCCCCTGGACAGTCCTGTCAGTTGCCACTTACTGATACACAAGTCTATCTTAGCCACTGAGTCATGAGGCAAGGACTTTGAGAAGTTTAGAGAAGAGCCTCTCATTGCTAGGTAAATTCAGGGTCTTCTCTGTCTTGAGTGGGTATGACCCCTGGGGGGATTTGCTGTCTAGAAGATACCAGAGTCTCAAAGTCAAGCATGAAACCATAACTCCATATATAGTGTTTGGCCCTTGCTAAAGCTCTGGCTTCTCATGAGAAGTCATAATTATACTTCATTACTCACACCAGCTTGACAGTTGGCTGTGAGTAATTTGTAATGGAAATGCTTCTTAGACATTCCTAGAGGAGCCGAGAGTGGTAGGGCACGCCTTTAATCCCAGCACTTGGGAGGCAGAGGCAGGTAGATCTTTGTGAGTTCAAGGCTAACCTGGCCTACAAAGTGAATTCCAGAAGCACAGCCAGGGCTACACAGAGAAATCCCACCTCAACAAACAAACAAACAAACAAACAAACAAACGAAACCAAAAAATCCTAGAAGGAAGAGTGTAGAAGCCAGGTTCCTAGTTCAGACATACACTTTCACTTAAATATATAAATTCACTCGCCCTCCACTTCCAAAGCAGGAGAGAAACAGCTTCACCATGGTCCACGTTTGAGAGGGTTTTGAAGCCCCCCTGAGGCCGAGGCTGGGTGCTGAATTAGCCTACACTTTCCTCTATGCAGTTGTATGGCCAATTGACCACCCGAGGTAGGATCTGACTGTACTTCCGGCTCTGAATTAGACTTTAAGAGTAACCTGTGCTCCTAAATCTTCATGGCAACGCTCTAAGGAAGATGAGTTTATCATTCCATGCTCCGAAGAGGAAGGAGAGATTCGGAGAGGATGTATTTTGGGTGAAGCAAGTGTTGGTGTCCTTTTAAGTACAGCACAAGTGGGCGTTTGCTGGATGGTCTCAAAATGGCCAGCAGGTGTGAACACCCAGGAAGTGGATGTGAAGCCGTGTGATGCACAGAGTGAAAGGCGCTTTCCAGAAAATCTACCCCACATTTATGACTCGAAAGCAATTGGTGCTCAGCAAGTTATACAGGGTAACTCTCCACCAGGCAGAAAACTGCCCCAATGTGAGCATGTCTCAGCCTAAGAGAGGCAGAGATGAGGATGATGTCGACACCAGACAGAAGCCTCTGGGGACAGATTCTCTGGAATCTGAGCAGATAAAGGCTTTGTGTCCTTTCTCCCTTGGATGCTTTACTCAGAAGGGACACCAAGGCCAGCCTGACTCCAGATTGATTCCTTCTTGGCACAGGGCTGCCTGGGCACGCACACTCTCTAGTGGTGCCATGGGGCCTGGCGTGTAGGAAGTAAGGTTGGCTTCTGGCTTTGCTATCTGTGACTCAGGCTTTAAATTGTTGAATCTACGAAATGGCAGTGTCTCAAAGTGGAACTATTTCCAGAAATCACTCAGACCCTTCATGGTCCTTGTCTTGCCTGTGAACATCTTTACAGCGCCTTTCACGAAAATAGTCTCAGGGAGGGAGGGCTGAGTCATACCGCAAGCCTGATTCAGCGCTTGCTGTCAAGGTCAGCAGACCTCTGCCTTCCTCATGTACCCAGGAGGTGGCAGAGTGGCCATTGTGGCTCAGGACTTGCTGTCTTCCCACCCAGATGTCTGAGAGGCTGAAAACAAACTGGGTTCTCTGAAAAAAAGCAGCATGGAAACCCCCGTGGCATTGGTTCTTAGCTCTGCTGACCATCTGTTGGGACTTGATAGAGGCGACGGAGGGCACTGATTGAGTGACACTGATTTCTGGGTTTTGAAAGTACAGCATCCAAAATATCAAATACAAATTCGGGTAGTAAGAATATGGAGCCCCTAGCTGCGAAACTCCTCGGAGTGTGCGGTGTTTCTCACAACTCTTTGCGTACATTTTTTTTCAACTATACATTAGATTGTTTTAAATATTGTGTGAATGCTTGTTTTGTGCCAAGTACTGTTTCATGTTCGTAGTTGCTCTTACTGCCAGCTTGCGCATCAATGACACTGGGCAGTATTACCACCTCCACTGTAGAGGTTAGGAGATGAAGAGGCAGTGGAAATAGGAAGATACGGGCTGAAGCTGAGCACACTTTAGCTCAGGAATCTCTGAAATAGTAGCCTTTAAGTCTTTAAAATGTGTTTAGCTATGTTAATTATATATGATAGTGGGCTTTGTTATGGAATGTTCATACATGTTTATTTTTTATCATACTCACTCTATCTGCAGTTTTGCTTTCAAATGTTTCAATTACCTGACCTTAACCATGAATATTAAATAGACACTTGCGTTGCTATCGTCTGTTATTCCTTCCCCATTTTCACTATTGCTATTAATACTCCCTTGCTGTGTCCAATTTATAAATTAAGCATCTATAACAGTATATATGTATATATACATACATATAATATATGTTTCTGCATCATCTGTGTCTTCAGGTATCCACTGAGGGTCTTGGTGGATGCACCACCATGGTAAAGGGTTGGCTCTATGTACTCTATCCAGCTCATTTTATTCTTGTCTTCTTCCTTCTGTAGCTGGATCACTGCCTCATTTTTTTTTTTTTTTTTTTTTTTTTTTTTTTTTTTTTTTTTTTTACTTAGGAAAATAACTGTAATTCTCCTTCAGGTTCTGGCCAAGAATGTCTGCACATGCTCCTCTAACCCCCGAGGACAGCCCTCTTCTCTCAGATAGGAACAGCAGCACCTCATCAGGAGAGAGCACCATTCCACTTTCCTGGGGTCCACAGCACCTGCCTGTGAAAAGGAGCCAGCCCTCTGCCTGTTTCCTGGCCCTCTCCTGCCCTCCAAGACCTACACTCACGATGCCCAGTGCCTGTCCATGCATTGTTCACAGCAGTAAAACACAACTCCCATAGGGAAGTAGCTTGGGGGAAAGGGAGGAGGAAGAGAAAGCAGAGAGGTGAGAGAAATTCTTATCAGATATTCCAGCCTCTGTGATTCATTACAAAGCCCCATCAACAGGACTTAACTTCCTCCACAGGGCTTTCTGGGTGGGACAACTCAGTGCTGTGGTACTCAGAGCCTGGTCTGCTGACTTTCAGAGCTAGAGTCACAGAAAAGCTCCTGAAGGGATGTTTGACCTGGGGCCCTTTGCTCATTGTGACATGAGGTAACCCAGACGCAGAAAGACAAACATGGTATGTACTCACGTATAAGTAGACATTAGCCATAAAGAACAGGATAGCCAGGCTACTGTCCACAGACGCAAAGAAGCCAAGGAGGGCCCAAGAGAGGATGCTTGAATCTCACTCAGAAGAGGAAATAAAACAGACGCCTGAAGTAGATAGAGTGAGGGAACTAGGTGGAAGAGGGGGTGGGGAAGGTTAATAGGGATGGGGATTAGGTGTGAGCAGAGGAGAGGTAGGGGGCCAGGAAAAAGAATGGAATTCAATGGGGGTGGGCATCTCTGAGACAGGGGAGGCTTCTTAGAGTCTATGGGGGTGACCCTCGCTGAGACTTCTAGCAGCGGGGTTTAGGGGATGTTGGGAGCGGGATATGGAGCCTGAAGTCACCACCCCTGTAACCAGGTGGGACTTCCAACAAAGGGAGTAGGGCACCAACTAATCTGTAAAACTTTCAACCCAAAACTTGTCTCACCTACAAGAAGTGCAGGGATTAAGATGGAACAGAGATCTGGATGCTGGCTATCCAGGTTAGAACTGATAGGCTATGATCATAGAGCAAGGGAAGGTGTCTCCTTCTGTTAGAGGTCTAGGGGAGGGGACTTGGGTGAAAGTGTGAGGGAAGGGGGGAACAGGAAGATACAAGCGAGGAGATAACAAGCTGGATGTAATCTGAATAAATTATAATAAAATTTTTTTTGCAGAGATGGAGGGGATGGCAAATCAATGACTGACCCAACTTTTAACCCAGCAGATGGGAGAAAGCCAACCTCTGAATCTATTACTGATACTCTGCTATGCTTATGGACAGGAACCTCGCATTACTGTCTTCTGAGAGGCTTCATTCAGCAGCTGATGGGAACAGATTCAAAGACCCACAGCCAAACAAGCTCAGGGAATTTTGTGGGAGACTTGGAGGAAGTATTGAAGGAGCCAGAGGGGGTCCAGGACACCACAAGAAGACTTAGAGAGTAGAGTAGCCTGGTCCATGGGGGCTCCCAGAGACAGAGCCACCAACCAAAGAGCAAGCGTGGGCTACATGTATGTAGCAGATGTGCAGCTTGGTCACCATGTGGGTCTCCTAACAATGAGACTAGGGGCTGTCTCTGACTCTGTTGCCTGCTTTTGGATCCCTTTCCTCTAGCTAGGCTGCCTTTTCTGGCCTCAGTGGGAGATAATGCATTTAGTCCTGCTGTGACTTGAGGTGCCAAGGAGGGTTGGTTTCCCTTGGGGGCCTCCCTTTCTCTGAGAAGAAGAGGGGCAAATGGGGGAAGGAGGTGGGAGGGTGGGACTAGAAGCTAGGAGAAGAAGAGGGAATGGGCTGGGATCAGGCTATAAAATTATTAAATAAATAAATAAGAGAGAGAGAGAGAGAGAAGTACCTCCAAGAAGAGTCATTATTAAGATGAAAAATTTCCCCTAAGGTTGTTTAGTGTTTTTTGTTTGTTTGTTTGTTGTTGTTGTTGTTTTTGTTGTTGTTGTTATTTACTCTAAAAACATGGATTTGGACCCTGGGAGGAATATTTGCATCTTGACTGTGATAAGGATTCATGGATATCAGTGAGCTACCTTCAAGGACTACGCGCAGGATGGCATTGGTTTTCTGATCTTTTTTCTCAGATTTCTTCATTTTCATCCTTTGTGTCCCTTGTAACTAAATATCAAGTGTTTTGTTTCTTTGAAGCAGCAGTCAATCTATAGACTGGGGCTGCAGAGAAGCCCATCTCCATCCTGCGGTTTGAGATTCCACCACTCAGGTCCCTTGAATTTTGGCTCTGTGCTCAAGATGTGTCATCTGCTACAACCATTGGCTGTGGGATGGAACTGGCTTTATAGATACCGCCACATTTATATCAGTCAGACTCAAAGGCCCAAAACTCCGAGTACACAGAAGGTCTTTCCATCAGGACCAATCCCAGTGAATTGTCTGGCCGGCTACCAGGGGCCGCCACAAAGATCCAAGGCACTCACACCCTTTGGGGAGCTAGGGGCTCCCTGCCAAGACCCGGAAACAATGGCTAGTGAGATCCTTATTATATAGGAGGGCAAATATTGAGTGTTCTGACACACACATGTCCACACGCCCTCTTACTGAGAGGATAAAACCATCACTACTGAGAATTTATCACGTGGCCTGCCATCACCTGGCCTTAGCTTACTGTCCAGCTTCCCTCGCACAGAATTAAGCTTCTCTCCCAGACCCTGCCGGACTTCCTGGAGAATACTTGGCACGTCCTGACTGAAATGAGACTCCTAGGTAAACCCGCAGAGCCTCCCTGGGGCAGGGCTGCACTCCCATCCTTGTCTTATGTAACCAGTGTTTGGGGTCATAGTTACATCATCCTGCTCACTATGACTTCCTCTAATTTTTCTATTTAACACATTTTCCCATTTGTTTTAAGCCTGGGTATATATTAAGATTATCTGTCTGTTGTCTTCTTCTTCTCCTCCTCCTTCTTCTTCTTCTCCTTCTTCTCCTCCTTCTTCTTCTTCTCCTTCTTCTCCTTCTCCTTCTTCTTCTTCTCCTTCTTCTCCTTCTTCTTCTTCTCCTTCTTCTTCTTCTCCTTCTTCTCCTTCTTCTTCTTCTCCTCCTTCTTCTTTTCTCTCTCTCTCTCTTCCTCTCTCTTCCTCTTTCTCTCTCTCTCTCTCTCTCTCTCTCTCTCTCTCTCTCTCTCTCTCTCTCTCTGTCTCTGTCTAGAAGTAACATAAAAACATGGCTTAAAACATGGGAACATTCTATTTACTTAAGTCCTGGAAAAGCCAGATATCAACCTTCACAAGACAGTGAGTGAGAACCAGATCTTTCTGTCGTGGTTTAATGTGGAAGTTGGTGGCTCTAATTGGGCCTTTCTCTTTTGGTACCCATCTCCTTTTTTAATGAGCAGAGCATTTCTGAATCACTTCAAGAGAATTTCCTTTAATATCTCCTTGGTCAGCACAAGATGATACATTGTCTCCTAGACTGGGAAAAGAATAACCTTTTTTAAAAAAATTATTTATGTATGTATTTTATGTACACGAGTATTCTGTCTTCATGAATACCAGAAAGGGACATCAGATCTCATTACAGATGGTTGTGAGCCACTATGCGTTTGCTAAGAATTGAATTCAGGACCTCTGGAAGAGCAGCCAGTGCTCTTAACCACTGAGCCAACACCCCAGACCCAAAAAAGATAACGTTTATATTTTATATCAGCCAGCCATACCTGAACATAATCAGGTTCCTCTGGGCGGGAAATATAGCCAAAGGTCTGAGCAATGAAGAAAGGCTAGGAAAGGAAAGGAAGTAACCAGATAATGGTAGGAAAGACTGAGGAAGACAAGAAAGGCAAACCAAACAGCAGCAGCACTTGTAAATATAGCTTATAAATATTCTTAAACTCAATGTGCTTTACAACAAACCTGTGCAAGATCATGTTCATTTATCCATGACTTATTCTAGCTTAATAATGGTCAAACTTTTTGAAGTAAACTTTTATATAAAAATAAATTTTTAAAAAATCAAAAAAAAAAAAAAAAAAAAAAGCAAAGCTTGTGTTTTCTTATTCTTCTGGTTAGTATAAAACAAGACAATTTTTTTGTTTACCCAAAAGGACTCACCACATGTTTTTTTGGCTATTCTATTAGTCCTTTTTTATCTCTGTCTTCTAGAGTGAGAAGACATGCATTTTTAAACTATTGATATGTCAGAATAGAATTAAAATCATGTGCCTCTGGAAACAATTTTTTTTCAAAGCAGTATCTCTCTTTCCCACAATGTATGAAGGCCTTGGTGAACCCTAGCCTAGGCCATCTTTGCATCTTTGCTCTGAAAAACCTTTGAAGGAGAGCAAGAGGGAAGTACATAATTCTGCCACAGAAACTGGGGGACCAAGTTACAGTATTGTATCCCTCTAATGGTATCTAATGGGCTCTGGCAGCCTGTGGTGTGTGTGTGTGTGTGTGTGTGTGTGTGTGTGTGTGTGTGTGTGTGTGTGTGTCCAAACCAGTTTCAATGGTTTAACAATGAAACTCACCTGTGTGTATGTGGTTGGTGTTGTCCCTCGTGTTTAAAAGCTCTTTAAAGTCAAATTGAAACCCCTCAGCATGTGTGGTACATGGGGCTGACCCTTCAGTACTTTGTGCTTTGAGCCATGTGAACTGAAACTTGTGGACTTCTCACAGCCTGTCAGGACCCCACCTTCCAAGTCAGAAGTCAGCAGCTGACAAGCTGGTCCTGATATTTTACGTTGCAATACCTTGAACCCCAAATTAAACTCCATTCATGTTATATAACATCTCCTTAAACTATGTCCAATACTGAGAGATAAAGTAAAGGCTTCAAATGTACACACACACACACACACACACACACACACACACACACTTCCAAATAACTGGAAATTATATTCAGAATACTTTTAGTTGGAAATAGTGGCTCAGAGGTTAAGAGCTCTGGCTGTTCTTCCAAAGATCCTGAGTTCAATTCCCGTCAACCACATGGTGGCTCACAACCATCTATAATGAGATCTGGTGTCCTCTTCTGATGTGTACGTGTCCATGCAGACAGAGCACTGTATACATAATAAGTAAATAAATAAGAATAAAAGAGAAAGTAACAGGACACACACACACACACACACACACACACACACACACACAATTTCTAAAGAACTGGAAATTATTCAGAATGCTTTTAGTTGAAAGTAACAGGACACAGCTATCAACAGTTTAAGAATCAGGCATTTCTCTTCATTGGCCAGGGATGCCACAAGAGAATGTAAATGACAGAAACCAACTAAACAGGGCCCAAGGGCTACAGTCTGCAATCCCAGAGCCAGCACGGCTGGTGACATGTGAGGCCCTCTTTCTTGGTGTGTAGTGGCTCTCTTCACACTGTGTCATCACAGTCTTCCTTCACTTCCTAATTTCTTCTTAGAACATCATTCAGATTGGATTGTGGTCTACCCTAATATGCCCATTTTAACTTAGTTGTCTTTTTTAAGACTCTGTCTCTAAATAGAATTCCATCATGAGACTCTGACATTAAAACTCCAACATACGAATTTTGTGGGGACACACTTCAGCCACAGCAGTCTTTCATATCATACAACAGAAAGGCAGACAGTTATTACCCCAGCTATGGCAGGCAAAGGAAGAAGAAATAAGAAAAGGTGATACAGTGTTTTCCGTTTCTTTTAGTAAAATAATAATTATCTCAAGAGATGCTTGACACATTTCTTTTGCCACTTCAATGACCAGCCATGTGGCCATGCAGCCACCCAGGAGGCCAGAGAGGGGACCAACAGTTCCAATGTTTACATCTAGGATAGAGATAGGAGCAGGAGACTGGCAGCTCGGTAAACCAATAGGGTCTGCCACACAGACCCTCCATGCTACCCTGCCCATGCTTCCCTGTTTGGTTTTGGTCTATAATCTGTGGCTCCTTGGTGTCCTTAGAGTGTGGCTGACGTTATGCAAAAGGTTACGGTGGCGAGAACATTTACTAGATGGCAAGTGGCAATCCCTCTCTAATCCTATCAGACTTTATGTGATTATAAAGTTATTTTTCCATAAATTTCCAAGCTGTACATAATCAATATGCACCAATTGTACATTTCATAAAGGCAATACAAGTGGGAAAAATGAGATGATGTGGAAAAGCATCTCTTGTTGAATATACAGAAAAGATCCCTGGGTTTTTTTCTGCCTTAATGAGAGCAACATGGAAGTACAAGGTACAAGTAGGCTAACAGTCACACAACTACAAAAGGTCCTGGGGAGATCATGTGTCAATGCAGAGCCATAGAGTTGGTCAGGGGTACTCAGTGAATTCGTGGTTATGCTTCGGTAAACATTCAAACCGATCCGTTACTGGAATAGAAATCTTTACACCTTCTTTCACATATGATGAGGTGTGGCTTTAAATGTCAAGAAGCCCTCAGCCTTCTGGGTAATAAAGGCACCAGCTTCCTTTGGGAAAAGACTTTTTTTTTTTTTTCTGTTAAGATGGAAGCATAGAAACTTTCTGGAGAGACTCGGGAGTCTCCCCGAAGGCTTCATGTGCCTTGTGCCTGGTCTGCTCTACACAGATCAGGAACCCCATAGCAGCCAGAAAGGAGGTCACCCATTGTACACTTATGATGGCTGCTGACCTCCACTGCCTTTGATCTAAAATGTGCAGATCATGAGCTCCATTTTGTGCAGAGTATATTATTAGGAACTGACTCTGACCCCTAGAATGACGCATTGACATTCTAACCTCTGGTGTGTGGCCTTATTTGGAAACAGGGTCATTGCCATTGTAATTTGTGAAGTTCAAATGAGGCCACGCTGGGATAGGATGATGACTATTCACAGATGCTCAGAGAAAAGGCCACATGATGACCAAGGTATAAGCTGGAAGTGACACATCTATTGGATCGAGGATCACCATGGTTTGCCAGCCATCAGGAGAAAATGGGAGAGAGCGGGAACTTTTCAACATCTTTTATTTTGGAGTTTCTGACCTCCGAAACCGTGAGAGTGGAGGATGAATGTGGCTTTGGCTTTAAGGCCTCAAGCTTGCGGTGATTTATTAGGACAGCTGTAGGTGATCATAAAGCAGGAAGCATGCACAGAACCCACAGCAAGGGCCTTAGTGAAGTCATCTTATTCCAAGAGAATCAGACGTGCTACGTCCTTCTCTGTGCTGTCTAAGCTCAGACAATTGAAGAACTCTGATGCATTCCCAGCCACTGCTGCTCCAGCAAAGCATACATATGGTGGGTGGGGAGAGAAGGGAGCTAAGGGTAGCTCGCTTCCTCTTTTCACCTTGTACAGGCAGTGGCCAGAGCATCCCCCATTCCACAGAATGACCACAGAGCTGCGTGCAGCCAAGTGGTATTCAACCCAGGGAGATAACGATATATTGAGCCTGGACTGTCCCCCTAAAGACACATGAAAAGCCCAAAATGCCAATGGGAGGTGGTGGAGTCTTTAGGAGGGTCCTAGTAGGAATATGTCTTCAAGTCACTAGGGGTGTCTTCAAAAGTGATTGTCAAAATCCAGTGCTTCATCTTCCTCCTCTTTCTCTTCCTCCTCCTCTTCTGCCACCATAAAATGGGCTTCTTCCTCTCTTACATATCCCCTGCAATGTGCTGTGTTGCCACAAAGGCAATGGTGCCAAGCAATGGTGAACTGAACCCTTGGGCCAAAATAAATGTTTAAGTTAACTATCTCAGGTTTCTGCTTGGTGATAAAAGGCTGACTAATAGAAGTACAAATGGAGCTAGACTAGGCTTAATATCAGTAATGATGATGATGATGATGATGATGATAGTAATAATAATGATAATAAATAACAATAATAAGAAAATGCTAAAAATAAGGAGTCAAGTGGAGAACTTTGTCTTTTCCATAATTTTGGTTTCGAAGGGCATGTTTTATGAGACACACATGGCAAATATTGCCCCTAAGCAAGCAAGGTTTCAGCTTCTCATATAAGAAAGCTGAGAGGAAATTACCTTCCCAAAATTACACAATGGCACAGTAGGGACCTGAACATCGACCCATAAGAACCGGCTCTGTGCTCTGTCTTGCCCTAGTAAGAAGGCTTGGAAGGGAGGCGCGGGGCCTGGACTCCCCGTGTGCAATAGGCGCTTGTTCTTATGTTAGTTCTGTTAAGAGCACACTCTCAGCTTCTAGAGAAGGTGCACTCGTGCTTCTGGAGTGACCTTTGCCCCTCCTTCTTTGACGGCATTAAGGTTGTTCCAAGAGTTTCCTGATTCGGGAACCTTTATTAACGATGGTGACGAGAAGAAAGTGCCTACAGTAACAGAAAGAGATGGAATCAGCCTGGATGGCTGTCAGCAGAAGAACGGATTTTTAAAAATGAGCACTATACACAATAGAGTTTCATTCAATTATAAAGAACAAAATCATGCCATTAGCAAGAAAGTATATGGAACTGGAAATGGTCATGCCTAATAAAAAAAGCCCTGACTCAGACAAGCAAACATTACATCTCTCATATGTGGAATCTTAACATATGTCTGTTTTGATATATAATACATAAAGTGCATGTGTTTTGATATATAATATATAACTTATATATTACATATATGTTTATACTTGTATATGTAAATGTATTTATGTAACATGTAAATATGTTATAGAGTTATATGTTTATATGTGTAAATGTGTATTTATATAAAACATATAATATATTTATGTTTATATATAATATATAATATGCATTATGTATTTAAACACACACAAACACATTTTGTGGAGAGCAAGGAACCATCCAGCAAGCTAAGAGAAAGAGGAAAGTGACAATGTCCTGGGGCTTGTGGGTATTAGCAAAGTACATACTAAGCATGTGTAAATATGTTACAATGAAACCCATTATTTTGTTTACCAATTAAGAATTTTTGAAAAGAAAGTAAGGAAGTACCTGTTGCCAACTATAGCTTTCTCTGGGAATGCAAGGCTGCAGAGAAACATGTAGCCTTGGAAGGGAGTAAATGGGATGGAGGGAAAGGTCACCTCTTGCTCTGCTGACACATGCAGAGCCCAGCACCGGGAATTCATCGCTTGGTCCAAAGCACTGTAGTGTTTTTCCTCCTCGCCCTTCCTGTTCTGATGAAGCTGAAACCTCCTCCATGGGTGGTGCCTGGAGAGAAGCCGGAAGGTGGAGAGCAGACTGCAATAAGCTTGGGAGCAGGAGCCCTGACTTTCTGACACACGGACACGTGGGAACACCTTTTTCAGTGTTTCCCAGTCGGTAAATTGGCTCCCAGTTCTTCATCAGGAATTCATGTCGGCCTTCAAAAGTCTCCCTGTCATTTCTGTGTGCCTTACCCATGTCCACAGTAAGCCCAGATAAGTCTGAAAACAACAGTCCCTGCCTTAGAAACCTGTGAGGAGAGTACACAGATATCTTCCCATTCAAAAAGAAAAATTAAAGGAAAAAGTGTTTAGAAACTTTCTGAGTGTGAGTCCCTCCCCAACCCTCCCCCCTTGCTTGCCCGTTCTCTCTCTCAGTGTCTCTCTCACTCTCACCCCCCTCTCACTCTCTCTAGCTTTTTGTTTCCTTTTATGTCTCTTTCTCTTTCTGTCTTTCTCAGGCGTGTTCTCTGTCTTCCTTTATCTCCCTTTGTCTGTCTCTGTCATTTCTCAGTTTGGTTTTTTTCCCCCCTTTTCTTTCTGACATCAAAGGGCAGAAAAGAAACTTACCTTGCAAAAACTGACCAGGACCAGGACAGAGTACCACCCACACATGGGCAAGTGTGAAGAGGTGTGGTTAGTCACTTTACAGAAAGAAATTTCTCACTGGGGAGAACAGAGAGAGAGAGAGAGAGGTCAAATTATTTATGCGTCTAATCTGACAGAAGGTGATTGGATTCTTGAAAGCCAGGCAGAAAGCCAAAGCATTGAAAGGCTAACCACAGGGACAACCTCACCAATCCAGGTCTTTGCCACCTTGGTGCATTTACACCAGTCCTGGGAATGCAGCGTTCTGGAGAATCTGAACCACAATAGAAAGGAGAAAAAGAATATTCTGGAAAGAGCCACTGTAGGCCTTTGCTTCCTCCCCAGAGGCGTGTGGACAGAAAGCACAACTGTCTGGCTTTTCTGAGACTGGAGCTGGCTTTTCTCTGAATTTTGTTTCTCCTCATGGTGTCCGTCTGTCTTCTGACCCCATTGCAAGACTGCAGACATCTAAGAGCCAAGCTCATTCCAACCAACTGGCTCTGATGGGGGCACAAGAAGCCTGCTTGTTGCCTGTGCCATTCAAGCACCCACAGGAAGTCCAAGGCACCGCTGGTCTGCCTTCCCAGACACACCACTCGCTTGCTTTTCATTCTTGGTGATTTGAAATCTTTACCTCTTAGCTAACCTGTCTTCATTCCAATGGACTACAGGTGTAGCTGTTCAAGGCAGCAAATCATGCTCGTTTGGCACTTTGGTGTCACTAAAAGCTTCTGGAAGGTTACTGGCGTGTTTACCTTTGCATTGTTTTTATGCTTCTAGACCCCAAGTTTCAACCTCTTGTGTAACAGTTTCCTCGATACTGAAACATTCCATCCTGCAGAGAAGGATTTAAACAGGAGGGTAAGCAACTCAGCACAGCTTCAGTTCTGAAACTGACCAGATTCTCTAGGCCACAGAGGAAGCAATAAAAAAAAAGCCCAGAGTAACTCTCATCAATCAAGCTAAGCTGCAAGGAAGCCTCTGGGACCAGACCAGCTGTCAGTAGAAGCCGAGATCAGCCAAGGTGCCTGCAGGTACTTGTAGAGCTGTCCGCAGGCTGTGCAGTGTGCTCCAGGTTGCCAGGTTCACCCAAACTGGGGTGGGATCTGGCACTGCAGCTGTATTCGTGTTGTTTCTGCTCCTGTGAGCGACCCCTCCCTCATATTCCTGTAAATAACCCCAATAAAACTCATCAGTTCACCAAATTGGACTTTGTTGGTGTCAGTACTTTCCCTGTAGTGAGATTCTTCTCTGGGGTGACTAGACACATGCATTGCATTGTTCCAGGAAAACTTTTTTTTTTTTAATCACACAATACAACCCTAAGCTGGTATTTCAGTATAGAACAGAATGAAAATACCGTTTCTTTTGTCCATAGTGCTTGATAAACACCCACCCTAGTTGCCACTGTGACCTTGCTGCAGCGTATCGATGCTCCCACCCATCCCCCACCCTCATTTCCAACAGGAGGTCTTCGGATGGCACACTGTCCTTGTGATGACAAACACAAAAACCTTAATGCTTGAGCACCCATCAATCTTTTTTAGAGCAATTTTATTCTACATTTTAAAATGATGTGCCTACCCGAAAGTGCTTAAATAGTATGTCATTTAAAGTAGGTGCCACATAAAAAGTCATGAAGTGTCTTATAGCTTTCCCACATGCCAGAGAAACCAGACAGTTCCTAAAGCAGCTGTTGGACACCTTCCTGACGCTGTGACCCTTTAACACTGTTCCTCATGCTGTGTTGACCCCAACCACAGTTATTTTCATTGCTACTTTCTAATTGTAATTTTGCTACACTTACTAATCATAATGTAAATATCTGTGTTTTCCAATTGTCTTAGGCAGCCCCTGTGAAAGGGTCTTCTGACCCCTCCCCAAAAGCTTGTGACCCACACGTTAGGAGCCACTGTACTGACATTTGTTGTAAACTATGTTTCATTGCATAAAAAATATCAATGGTATGTTGATGCATAAGAGATAATATTTTGTTGAATTGTCTTGTAAAGACATATTTTATATGTAAATAGAAAAAAATAATAGCACAGAGTTAAACATCAATACTGTCTCCAGATTATAGGCAACTTAAGCATGTTGTTGTCCTAAAATGTTTGCACTGTATTATCCATATCTTTATTATTTGTTTGTTTGTTGAGTCATTATGTAGCCTGGCTAACCTGGAGCTCACTATGTAGATCATGCCTCAAACTAACAGAGATCTTCCTGTCTCTGCCTCCTGAGTGCTAGGGGTGTGTGCCACCACAAAATTAGAAAATTTAAAAGTAAGTGTGCCCAGAGGGCCAGAGGTACTATTAATTTTTTTTTTAAATTCATTGTTATTTTTATCAAAATGTTTTCTTCAGGGAGTGAAGAGATGGCTTGGTGGATAAAGCAAGGCTGAGGACTCGAGTTCAGGTCTCCAGCTCCTGCAGAAAGCCAGCTGTGACCGCATGCACCTATAACCGCAGTACTGTACTGGAGAGAAGTGCTGAGATGGAGGGTCAGTGGGGCTTACCGGACAGCCAGCTGTGCGAAAAATCTGTGGGCTTCGAGTTCAGGGACTAAGGCAGAGAGTGATAGGGAAGGACATTCGATGTCCTCCTTTGGCCACCACACACACACACACACACACACACACACACACACACACACACACTGCAGCCTCTCCCCTGTAGCTAACAGCAGCACTAACAACAACAATCGACAGCATGCGTTTCAGCGTTCTTAAATGTTCCTTTTCAGTCTTTCCTCATAAATCATCTGACAAGTCCACGCGCTCATGAACCAGAAGGCCGTACCAGTACAGCCCCCTGGCAGCACTGAAGTCCAAGAACAAACCTGCAACGGAGAATGTGAGAAGCACTTGGCACAGGAATTTGGTATACACCTCCTATAGCGATGTTCAGCCTGTGAGTGGTGGTGACCCCCCCTGGGGCTGACCAACCCTTTCACAAAGGTCACATGTCAGATATCCTGCGTATCAAATATTTATGTTAAGATTCAAAACAGGAGCAAAATTAAAGAAATGAATTAGCAACCAAATATCTGTGGAGGTCACCACCCGAGGAAGTGAATTTAAAGGCTGCAGCATTAGGAAGGTTTAGAACCCCTGTCCTATATTCTGGATGGAGGTGAAGGACGCTAAGGGTTAAAGGTTTCTTCCCAACCTGGGACCAGTGAGAGGTAGGTGGTGGCAAGGTTCAGAAATAGAGACCAGTGGGACGTCTTTTGTCCCTGGGGGCATGTATTGGCTGTGTTGAGGGGCCCAGGACCCTTCCTGCCTCTCTCCCCATTTCTTGGCCCCAGGAGGTGGTCTGTTCACTAGTGCTTCGCACGTGATGTGCTGCCTCCCCTCAGGCCTGTTGACTAAGACCCTCAAAACTGTAAGTCAATGATTCTGGTGACTGCAGAACTCAGAATGACAGTATGTCATAATTTTCCCTGTATTGTTGAAAAACAAACAAACAAACAAAAAAAGCCAGATAATAGGCCAATATAGAGAACTGTTATTTTTGCAGAAGGTGGTTGTAATTAAAATTTCAATGCAAACCCGCATGATGAACTGATAATAGCAATGTTAAGGGCCATTTCTTACCTTCTCGGTAAACTTTTGACAGCCTGGTATATCAACCAGACAGACAGACAGACAGACAGAAAGACAGAGAGACAGAAAGCTCCTTCTGGTGTGTGAAACAGGAGCTATGGTTATTTTTAGGGTTTCCATGCTACTTTTCATTAAACTAAAAAGTTTATTTCACACTTTCTGTGATTTTAATTCCGAATGAATAAAATTTTCTCTGTGCTCTTGCCTTATAAATGTGACTACGTGTTGGTAGTTCCTTGGTCTTCAGGTATGACCTTTCTACCAGCCCTTGCCTGAATCCTTCCCAAAGCCTTAGAGAATTTCCTTGTACTTGAATCCAGTATTACCTTGTGAAAAAAAAAATGGTTTTATGACTTTGTAAAATTGCCTTATAATTCTTAATTTCCTTCATACATATGTATAGTTCTGGAATTCTTCATTGAATTGGTTGTAATTGTTACTTTTCCCTTTGAAATGGAATGAAATAAAATCTCCCTCCTTGTTGACTAATGTCTATAGTGCCAGAAGTTGCTAGGTAGGCTGCTAAGGAAGAAAACTTACAACACCTCACCCAACGGTGGACCTTGCACGCTACACCAACCTGCTGGGCAAGAACGTACCACTGGTGCAAGCCGTGGCATGACTGTTACTGGGGAAACTACTCACTCTGTGATTGAATTTGAATCCCACTGCTTGGGAGAGAATTCGTACATGGTACTATAAACCTGGTCAAAACCTATGGCTAGAGAGATCACAGGCTATAGGAAAGGACTTTTAACTGTTATTTTGCTAAGTTGACATGGTATGAAATCATCTTTTAAATATTCATGTCTATACTCATAAACAAGTGATACTATTAGCTTTGACTGGAAGTGCATGCAGACACTCATGGTTGCTCAAAATGTGGAGAATAAGTGACTGTTAAATATGCAGCTCTAAACAGGATTAGATATACACCATTCTTTCTAAGGCTTGGGAAACATTCCAGAAGATGGGGAGGAAAGAATGTATGGTCCAGGTGGGTGATTGTGAGAAAAGCTGTAAAGTGCTATCTTCTGAGAATGGCATCAAATACTCATAGCAGCTCTGGTTCCTAGACTAGCTCATGGTTTTCAACTGTGTGCCTGGTGGTGATTTTGCCATTCTCCAGTGGATACTTCCACACTCATGGTCATGTGCATGCCCCCAGTTAAGTCCAATAGATCACAAAACAAAATAGAAAGACATCAATCTGGGAAAGGGACTTGTGTGTGTGTATGTGGGGAGAGTGCCGGTGGTAGGAGGGAGACAAAAGAGAGTGAGAGTATTCAGAATGTTATAGAGATATGTGATGTCAAATAATAAACTTAACTTTATAAAAAATATGATGTGTGCTCATTCTATACTTATAGAAAAACAGCTTTTGTTTTGTTTTGTTCTTTGAGATAGGGTTTCTCTGTGTAGCCTTGGCTGTCCTGGACTAGCTTTGTAGACCAGGCTACCCTTGAACTCACAGAGATCTGAACACCTCTGCCTCCCTAATGCTGGGAATACAGGTGTGTGACTGGCTACAGATTTTCTTTTTAATATAAGATTCTCACTATATAGGCAAGGCTGGCCTCAAATGCATGGTCCCTTTGTCTCAGCCTCCTAAGGGCTGGCATGACAGGTGTGTAATTTCTTTGTCACCATATGTGACTTGATTTTACCCCCTTTTAAATTTTATATAAAAGAAAATCATCACTTAATCCATTTTCCCACTACTCATTACTCCTCCCTTCTCATAGCCTAGACACCTTCTGAGACGGAGCTAAATCTAAGCCAGCCCTGTACCTCACGTGTCTGGGATGGGCTAAGGCGATGCAATGGTAGGGAAGGATGCCAAGCAGGACAAACACTATACATTTGTGGGAAGTGTGGAAATGCTAACTTCTTGGGTACTTGTTTGGAGTCATCAACATTTCATACTCTCAGTATGCAAACTTTTAGGTTATGCAGGATTTTTGAGTTGATCTATATGCAACTTAATAGTCTCTTAGTTAAAATGGACAAATATCAGCAAATCCAAATGATTCAATTCCCCCTAGTGAGTGTGTGTGTGTGTGTGTGTGTGTGTGTGTGTGTGTGTGTATAAAATATATATAATATCTAGTATCTCTCAATATACATATATACATACACATATTACTTACATATATTTATACATATATCATGCCTATGTACTAAATACATATTACATACATACATACACATTCATATGCACATTTACACTGAGCAAAATCCTAAACAATTAAAGTATTCTATGGGTTACTCGGAAATGAGCAGAAAGCCAGATGAACTTCGTGGGTTTTTTGTTTTGGTTTGGTTTTTGTTTTTGTTTTGTATGCTTCATTAAGCTCTTCTTTCTGAGAGTTTTGTGAAAGGTCATGAGAAAAACTGATGCTTATAAGCTCAGGAACTGGCATAAGACCAACTGTTGCTCTAAAATTCAGTTACCGTGTGAGGAGAGACCACCTTGGTCAGAGTTTTCATTCTGAGAGGTCTTGCATGTCTCAGTCATGATTTGGGGAATGAACACAAGATGGTTGCAATGCAGCTTGAAACTCCGTCTTGCTTCTGGCTGCTTTGCTTCAGGCGTAATAATTTCAGGAGAAGAATCTCTTTTCCTTTTTTCTTTTTAAAAATCTGAATGACCTCTTCCTACCAAAACAGAAGAGTAGACAAAATATGGCCATGATTCTGCTTATGGGGGTTCCAGAGATTCTGAAATTGGTTCTCCTATATTTCACACCCTCCACCCCCCAACCACATAGCAGCCCACGCTGTCCCACATCCATCACAGCTTAGGTCCCACCCATGATGACACTGGCCTACGAGGGTTATACTCACGCTGCTGTTCCCAGTGGTGTTGAGTCATCTTCACAGTCTCACCTCTGAATGTCACTCGGCCATGTGAGCAAGCACTGCTCAGCAGGGACGTGGTTCCTGAAGGTTACTGTTGAGTTCAGAGGAACTTAAGTTTTCTCCAGCTATTAGGAGTAAAAAGTTAAGAAAGAAGGAGGAGGAGGAGGGAAAAAAATCTCTTTAATGGAGTAGTCATAATGGAGCATACACATTTAAATACATGTTTAAGGTCCAGGATGATAGAGAAATAAAACAGAAAGAGTACACACATTTTACATAATAATTTTGACATGCTATTCATATGCCATAAATCACCCTTGGGAAGCATGAAACACGGTGGTTATTACACTCAAATTACTGTGTAACTATCACCATTGCCTAATGTAGAATGTTTTTTTTTAATCCCTCAACAAATTTCATATCTACTACCATTCAGTCCCTAATCTCTGCCCTTTCCAGGCACTGACAATCAGTCATTTAATTTCTATGTCTATGGATTTGCCTATTCTAAGCATCTTGGGTGCATGTTTCAAATGCGGACTTTTGTACCTGATTTCCTTCACTCAGCACAAATCTTTAGTGTTCACCATATTTAGCATATATTAGGCATTTTTATGACTAAATAATAAACTATTATATAAATGCATCACATTTTTGTTCATCAATTGATGTACATTTGTGTAAGCTTCTGTTCTACTATGAAAGGTGTTATTATTAACATTCATGTGCATTTTATATAAACACATATATTTTTATTTCTTTCAGATATATGTTTTTAATTTAAAACATTTTGTTAATTCTTTGAGAGCTTCATACAACTATATTTTGATCATATTCACCCCAACTTCTCCTATTAACTCCTCCCTGATCAACCCCAAGTCTCCACCACCCTCAACTTTATATCCATTTTTAAAAGCATAATCAATCAACTCTAATTTTGTGTTGTCCATGTTCTCATAGGTGTGGGACCATCTACTAGAGAGTGGTCAACCCATCAGAATCCACACCCTTAAGTAAAACTCATACTCCCTCAGCAATCATCAGCTACCCATAGCTTCTCAGCTATGGGGAAACTCCTTCTTACTCCACAAGAGACTGTTGGCTTGATCCATCTTTGCATCTCTTGGGTAGCCAACCTCAGGGCCTTTGAGTTCATGAGTGTAATGGTCTTGCCATGTCTAGAAGATACTGTGTTGTTCTGATTCTTCCTGATCTCTGGCTCTTAAAGTCTTCTCTCTCCATCTTCCATGATGGTTCCTGAGCCTTTGGGAGGAGCATGATAATATAGATGTTTCATTTATGGTTGAGCACTCCACTCACATGTGTACTCTTCATTTTGATCTGTTGTGTTCTTGCATTAACCACCATGCACTATACAAAGAAACTTCTCTCATGATATCAGAAAGCTGCACTAATCTGAGCCTGTATCCTGGAGGTACTCCTTACCCTTTTACAAGTCTCAGAGTTTCGGGTCTAATATGTCTTGGAAATAATTTGTGTGCAAGGTGAGATATCCATTTTTCCCAACACAATACAATACATTAACGATGCTGTCTTTTTTCCAATGTATGTTTTTCTGGCATCTTTGTCAAAACTCAGATATACTTAGGAAGTTCTAAGTCGTGTGAGAACATTTCTTGATATTGCAAGATTCTGCCAACTGTCTGCCAAAGTGGCTTCATCATTTTCCATTGCTATAATAAACCAAGAGTGTACAATACTTCTTTATGCTTCCCAATGCTTGTCATTATTTGTTTTATTGTTTACAACTATCCTAAGAGATATGAAGTAGTATGTCATTGGGGATTTTCATTTCTCTTAATGGCTAGTGATTTTTTCATATATTTATTAGCTAGTTAAACATTGTTTGGGGGCAATGTCTAAAGACATTATTTGCCTGTTTGGCTTTTTTGTTGTTAAAATGTTTTCTCTCTTTCACATTGAGCTGTATATTTTTTCTTTTCCTTCCCAGCACTCTGTATTTTATATTTATTCTGCATACAACTAATGCCTAAGACCTTTGGTTTATAAACATTTTGAAATCTCATTTTGTAGCTTTTTTTTTACTTTATTAATTGATTTTTGCAGTTACAAAATAATTTCGTATTCTTTATGACAT
The DNA here is from genome assembly GCF_903995435.1 of Acomys russatus. Taxonomy (NCBI): domain Eukaryota; kingdom Metazoa; phylum Chordata; class Mammalia; order Rodentia; family Muridae; genus Acomys; species Acomys russatus. Next base: position 15,244,250 of record NC_067139.1, read on the forward strand.
TCCTTTTGAATTACCTCCTTGATGTTGTTGGATTCAGTAACTTATTTCAAGCTTCTCTGTCTATATTCACAATGGATGAGGTCTTTTCAGAACAACCTCTCAATTTTAGCCAGGCATGATCACACATCTACAGTCCCACACTCACAAGGCCATGGCAAGAAAACTGAGTCTGAAGCTGATCCTGGGCTGATTCACTTTTCAATTCTGATCAGACATGATTAATTAATTTTGTCTTTTGCCAATTACGCTTAGAATCTTACTTAACATATGTCTGTCTATCATATCTATCTATCTATCTATCTATCTATCTATCTATCTATCTATCTATCTAGAGATGGATATAGGCAGACAGACAGACAGCAGGCAGGCAGGCAAGCAGACAGACAGAGTCATTCCAGGACTAGAAAAACAAGCCCAGTGGTTAAGAGCACTTGATTCTCTCAAAGGACGCAGCTTTGATTTTCATCACCCACATGGTGGCTCAGAAACATCCATAACTCCAGTTCCAGGTGATCCAATGTCCTCTGCTGACTTCCTTAGCCACAAGACACATGTATGGTGATACACACACACACACACACACACACACACACACACACACACACACACGTGAAATACTCATGAACATAAAATATTCCTTTTATTTCTTTAAAAATTGCATAGTTTCAGCTCATATGACAATATTAATGACTATAAGTTAATTCTTATATAAAAAAGAAGTCCACTTTCATTTATTTACACTTGGCAGTCAGTTGTACCAGAACTATTTATTAAAGTTTTTTTTCTCCTTGAGTCATCTTGGAAGCTATGTAAAAAGCAACTGGCCACAGACAAGAGTGTGCTTACGAGTCCTCAGCCCTTTTCTACATCTGCGTCCTCCACAGTGTTCTACTCCACACTACACTGTGCACTGCAGCTTTGTGATAGGCTTTGAAATCAGAATGTGTGATTTTATTTTTCAAAATTTCTCTGGCTTTTCTGGATCTTTTGTACTTCCTCGTTACTTTCTGGGATCCGCATTTCAATTTCTACACAATGTGCACTGAAGCTTTGAAAGGAATTGTGTTGAGTCTGCAGGTAAAATTGAGGCATGTTGTCTTCTTAATAGAAACTATTAACTATCCCATTATGTGACAGTGGGATGCCTTTCCACTGACTTAAATCTTTGCTAATTCTTTAGTGCCTTTTGTGTTTTATATTCCACTATTTCTTTTGTTAAATGCATGCTTCAAATATCTTATTGCTCTTAAGACAACTATAAGTGGAATTCCTTCTTGGCTTTATTTTTAAGTTGTTCATTCATAGTACAAAGAGCGGATTCATTTCTGTGTATTGACCACACTGTGTGATTCATCTGTTAATTATAATACTTTATTTTGAGTAGTGCTCTGGACTCCACATATAAGAACACGTCATCTTACAAACAGGGTTGGTTTTACTTCTTCCTTTTCCATTTGATGGCTTTTACTTCTCTTTTCATCTGCTCTTGTACATCGTGGGCTCCAACATTCATGTCTTGTTCCTGATCCTGCAGATGCTCTGTGCTGGGCTATTTGAAAAAGTTCTCTTTCTTGCTTAGTTTTTTTTGGAGGGTGGGGTGGGGTGGGGAGTGCTTTTCTGGAAAAAGTTATTAGATTTTGTTAAATGCCCCATGTCTTGAACAGCCCATGGTTTTGTTTCTCTCTTCCATCCCAGTTCATTAACTGATATTTCAATAGCAAAATTATTTTATATTCTTTCAAAAATTCCTCTCAAAAACACCTTTTTTTTTTTATCTTGTGACAAAATAAATTTTAATTGAGTGTTTTTTTTTTTGAGATTATATTTTAATTACACTATTTCTCCCTCCAAACCCTCCCATGCCCCTGACCACTCTCCTTCAAATTCATGGTCTCTTTGTTTTTGCTAATTGTTATACATTCATACATGAATTCATATATACATATATTCCTAAATATTAGCTGTTGAGTCCATATAATGTTGTTTGTATGTACATTTTCAAGGCTTACCGATTGGCAGTAGACAGCCAGCAGTTGTGTTCTTTCTTAGGAAGGACACCTCTCTAGGCTTTTCTCAGTTGCCTGCTGTTCATTAAAATGAACTTGTAGCTTATTGAGGGCTTTTTTTGGGTCTGTATTCACAATGGACATAGGCTTGTATTTTTCCCCCTGTGGTGATGTAGCCTGGTTTTGGTGTCTGAGACATTGGCTTCCTAGAACGAGTTGAGAAGTGCTCCCCAAAGTTCCCTTTTTTGAAAGAGTCGTGAGGTTCTAGCTAGGTCTATTTTAAATATTAAGAACTCTCCAGTGAAGCCATCTGAATCTGAGCTTTTCTTGAGGAGAAGGGTTTTCTTTTTGTAATGTATTCAACCTTCAGATTTCTGTTTCTTCCATCAGTTTTGGCAGTTTATATCCAGCACACATGCCAAAATAAAACAGCTCATTCTGAGTTCTCTTTCTCCACGACATTCACCTCATACTCTCTTTAAATTAGGCTCATTTTCTGGACAGTGGAAAAAAAGGGAAAAAACAAAAATGTTCCATATTACAGATATGTTTAGGTGAGGTTACTATGGTTTATTCTACATAATAAAGCTCTTAACCCCTTATTTAAGATTTCATTATAAAGAACACGATAAATGAAAGAAGAGATACTATTCTGCTGAGCAATGAATCCATCTTTGCAAGGTCTAAAAAGAGAGAGGCATCAAATTTCACCAATTGGCTTGGCATGGGAGAACACTGGAAAGCGCTCATAAAATATAATGTAATTGTTAGCAAAGCTGTGATGATTCATAACTTCAACAGAATAGAGAATATGAAATTCTACACTTCCTTCCTCATTAGAACTGTTCATAAGAGAAAATGCTACTTCTTTCCTGAAAGTTAATTGCAAGTTTGTTTCCTCTCTCTTTGAATAAAATGTCTCATGTGTTGGGGGAGAACTACTTTCACAGAAAACTAAGTCAAGAAAGCACACCTTTTCATTTCTAAGTCACTGAATAAATACAGAAGATAATCCCTCCTTTCATTCTTGCAAAAGCAGTCTCAGTTCTGATATTCAAAAGAGATACATTCGTTACCTTTCTGTTGCCATGGTAAAACACCAAGACTAAGGCAACTCACAGGAGGAGGGGTTTACGTGGGCTCACAGTTCTAGAGGGATAAGTGTGGCAACCGCCAGCAGGCACTGCAGCGTAGCAGAAGCTGCTGACTCACACCCTGAACTGCAAGTGTGAATCAGAGGGAGTAAGCTAGAAATGGAGTGAGTCTTTAAACTCTCAAATCCTGCCTCCAGTCTCCTGTGACATACCTCCTCCCACAAGGCCACACTCCCCACACATCACATCACCAACTGGAGACCAAGTCTTAAAATGCCCCAGACTATGAGGGATGTCTCATTCAAACCACCATAGGGATGAATCATTCCCGCCTAATGTACCTTTAAAAATGTCACCACCAACAAAAGGACCTTGCTAACTTGTATTCAAACTGAAGTGAGAAAATGTATTCTAGCAAAGTTAACATTTTTCTGATATTGTTGTACCTCAGCCTCTGAGTTTTCCAATTGCTCAGGGCAGCAGCTTGTTATTTTGATGGGTTTGATGGTTTCTTCTGTTCCTCCCTCTCTCTCTTCTCTCTTCTCCCCTCCCCTCCCTTCTTCTCCTTCTTCTCTTTTCTCCTTCTCCTTCTCCTTCTCCTTCTCCTTCTCCTTCTCCTTCTCCTTCTTCTTCTTCTTCTTCTTCTTCTTCTTCTTCTTCTTCTTCTTCTTCTTCTTCTCTCTCCCCTCCCAGAACTGCCATACTTCCTTTTACAGGGGGTTTGTTCCTCTAAGATGAAGCTGGCTTGTCATTAATCAGTCTACAGAAATCCATCAACTGTTACCTACTGACGGATTTCCCTGTGGCTGAACTCATTCTTTGCTCTGCAGCCAATGATTGGGTTATGGAAGGAGACCTTAGTCACTCCTAAAGTTCTTTTTTTTTTTTTTTTTTTCAACCTTGAGATAATTATTTAAATTGAATTTTACTTTTTTGTTTGTTTGTTTAAATTCTTTGCAAATCTACTATTGTTGTCCCTTTATAAATCTTATACTTGATTCTGATCTAAACACTTGACCAAGTCTCTCAAATGTGCTGCCAGTCTTGCTCCCTCAGCAGGGCAATGCTCATTGTAACAGGTTGCTCAACTGTTTACTTGTAATCCTGTTAGACCAAAATGATTTCAGACTGATGCAAAAGCTTGAAAATCAGTGCTTACAGTCCCCATTTCTCATTCCTCCAAAGTCTCCATATCGCCTTTACCCAGAGCTTCTTTTGTCAGATTCGCCTTGGCTACACTAATCTTTCTAACAGAGCTGTGATCTCTAAGGGTGGACTATGTAATGCCCGCCCTCATTTCACCTCCTAGTAGGCATCAGCCAGTTCTGAAATGCTCAGCTCCAACAAGCAGAGCTGTTGCGATTCAGAACTCACCTACAGCTTTCCAATTCTGCTTCAGACCATCTTAGACACATGTCTCCTTGTACCTTTAAAAACATCGAAGGACCCGAAAAGCCTGTTTTTAATTATTTCATAACTGAAACTGAAGCAGTTTGAGCATATCAGTCTAAAACTGTAAGCCACACACAGGAAGCTCACCCTCAGTGGAGAGGCTTGCTTTAGAGTGCTAAGCCAGGTATTGTCTACAGCGCTCTGAACTTCGAGGCTGTTACTCATGCACAGGCAACAGCAGCTTAGCCCAGATGTGAAGCCACTTAAGGATAGTGATTATTTCAACATGTAAAATATTAACAAAACCTCCAAAGACTTAGATAGTCATGAAATTATTAATTGATAGCCTGACTGAAATTGTAAGGTTATTTATTATATTGATGCCACAATTTTCTTTTCTTTGTCACGTTCTTTTTGTGTATAGGTTCAGTTGTACAACATTTAATTATTTATTGTCTTTACTCCATAACTGGCTTTCACCTTGGGTTCATACATAGGCTAATTTTTCCAGTCTGTTCATTTCTAATAACATAAACAAGACCCATGGACCCACCGACCAACATAAAAGCTAGAGTTACAATGACTGAATTCTATTTACCAATCTGTCTTTCTTAATTCCTGCTGCTCTGCATCTAACATTTAAAATGGTAACTCTTACCCTGGCTCCTTTGTTTATCATAACATTGCTTCTCTTGTTTGATTCAGCTTTGATTTTTGCTTGTTTGTTTGGGTTCCTTTGGTGTTATTTTTGAGAAAAGGTCTCATTACATAACCTGTTTTTTTCCCTAAACCCACCATCCTCCCTCCTGAGCCTTACTGGTGTTGGAATTATAAACACCACACATACCGGTTTGTCTGTTTTCCCCATCTTGGTACCTGTTTGTTCCCCCCTCCCCATTTCAGTATTGAGAATCAAATCCAGGGCCTGTGTACACTAGGCAAAGCACTCCATCACTGAACCAATGTTCAGCCCACCTCTTTTTTGATATTGGACTTTCACTGTGCATCTTTTGATTAGAAGGTTGATTGGCATGTTGACTTTAAGTCCCTCCCACATCTTACGGGCATGCGCCTTTCAGCCATTGCATTTGAGTGAATGCTTTTGATTCTCAATTAGAGAATAGTCCCATTCCAGCCATTAATAAAACTCAATGGTATTTCTGTGGATTGCCTTGGTTACTTCACATTGGTATCTTCCATGACGCAGCACTTGGGTACTAGCTCTGGGTAATATTTCTGAACAGCATCTATGGCTAGCAGAGCTCAGTTGGAGGCAGTATCCTGCACTGTCCTGAATGGCAGCCAAATTAAGAACCTGTACAGAGGAAGGGGAAGCTGAGTAGGGGCGCCCTGGTTCTGGGAGGCTGAGGGCTGATTCTGAGGCAGCAGGTATCCCAGGCCAGGGTGAGTTACAGTGGTAGATTCGAGACCTTGTGCATACTTTCAGTTCTGCTCTGAACTAGCTGTATGACCTTGCAGATGGTTTTACCTCTCTGGTCCTTAAGTTCCTCCTCTGGGAAATAAATACTTAAAAGCTATTTCTTTTTTTTTTATAATTTATTTTAATTTTATTAGTTTATTCAGATTACAACTCAATTGTTTTCCCATCACTTGTATCTTCCCATTCCTCCCTCCTTCCCACTTTCACCCTATTCCCCTCCCCTAGGTCTAAGACCAAGGGGGACCTCTTCCCCCACTATATGGTCATAGGCTATCAAGTCTCATCTTGGTAGCCTGTTAAAAACTATTTCTAAAAGTCCTTCTAGATGAGGAACCTAGGAAGAGAGTGGGGGAGAATATGTTCAAGGTACCACTGTTCTTCCTTCCCCAACTTGCTTGCAGGGTCAACATCCTTTCCACAGACCCCCTCCATGTGTTAAGGATACAGGGAGCTTGTAATCCAACCACATCCTGAAACATTTTAGTGTACTTTTCCATCCTACTTGCCACGTACTTATCTGTACATGGGCAAGGCTATGCTTTGATTATGAACAGCAAAGGCACATACTGGGGATAACTTTAGCCAAGGTAAGGGCTTGGGAGATTCAGGGGCACCAAGTAGCTCATAAAAGCCACCAGCAACAGTACCAGTGGGACTAAGCACAGTAGCATACCTCAGGTGGAGTGCGGAGCAAAACTAGGAGTTTATCTCACTCATCCCACTGTCCCAGGGAAGACATGGCCCTGGATTATATCCCCAGGGCTGAGGAAAATGGGAGGAAGAGGAGAAAGAGGAAGAGGCGGGAAAGAGAGGGTGGGGCGGGGGAGGAAGGAGGGAGGGAAGGAAGGAAGGAAGGAAAAATGTAAAGGGAAGCAGGAACAGAAAAGAAGGTATTTCACCCAGCTGCCTCCTTTCTCCCCGTGAGCATTCTTCATTCTCTACTTTTGTTCAATTAGTTGCTTGGTAGATAACAGCTCTGACATTTTACATGGGAAGAGACAAACTTTCTCTCACTCTCTAGTCTGAATTCTTAAGGAGGGTGAATGGCCAATGTTGTACCAAGCCCCTCACCCTCAGTCCTGCTCCACTCTACTAGACCAAGCTAAAGTGGAGATTGCAGTGGCCTTTAGTGCATCTCACAGGACTGGGGTGGGAGAAACTCCTGCTTAGGAAGTATCTGGCCTCCAACTTTGTGAGGGGCCACCACCAAAGCTGGTTTACTGATTTCTGAGCTCTGGCGTAGAACTCTTCATCTGAGTTCTGAGTGAATGCACACATGACGGTAACCACCTAAAAGTGAAGTTACTGGTTCAGAGAGGTTCACCACGTGAACCCTATGTTTTGGCTTTAAAAAGAAACTAAAAGGATTTTAACTGCAGAACATAAGCCAGCCAACTTTTGAAATGAAGTTCCCAGAAGGCAGTGAAACTTGGCACTAAACACCTAAGCTCCCAATGTGTTAGCAGCGTGCAAGAGACAGAAGACACCCTGCTGCTACAAGCCTGCGTTTTCCCGTGAGGAGAAGACAAGAGGGAACTGACAATGAGATGACATAATTTTTGAATTTTCAGTGACTTTTGGGGGCTCTTACAGAGTCTTACTTCCCCTTAAAATTTCTGACATCAGTAAGGAATGGACAGAGCCTAGGAAAAGGATGCCTTTGAGTTTGCTTCCTCATGGTTACAACTTTAAAGTCTGTGAAGAAAGTATTTCACGGAAAATGGTGGCATCGAAGAGCACAAATGAGCCTAACCCTGCCATCAGCCCTTTCTCATCTTATAAGAGGCTCAACAACTCCCTGTCACCTGAAGGCATGGGGACCCTCACTTCCTGTTCTGGGAAATTATCAAGCTTCAGTTGTCACTAATGTTACTTGTATATAGTGAGTAAAGGGTCGCATTCTTTGAGAGCTTAGAGTCAGACCAAGCTTATACTAGGACCGTTCATGGTTTAGTCACCCAGGTGCTGGTTCCGATCCGGTCCAATCGGGTTTGGTATTCATACATCAGATTCTCTATTGTTCTTTTCTACATTGTTCTGCTGTGGTGATATTTCGACCTGGTTTGTGCTTGCTAGCTCTTGCTGTCCCTGGCTTTGGCTCACGCATGCTATGTTGAAACTGACATGTATAGTCTGAGTCTCTTTGACTCCTCAGTAGATGCCTGATGGAAATGACAGATGGACCTTTGTGCCAACAGCCGTGTAGGCAGCATGAGGAGGCCTGGAAGGAAAAGAGCCAGGACATGTTATGCCAAATTATTCATACTTAAAATATATTTATAGAAATATCTGTACCACATTCATATAAATGTATCATACCCACTGTCAAATTATATTTAATATTATAAAACACAAATTCTGATGAATGAACATTTTTCCTAGATTTCATCTTGTTCATATCTTATGATGCCTTCCAAAGGAAAGAAGTGTTTGATGTTTGTCTTCTTTAAAAATTAAGGTAATCTTATTTTTCAAATCTAAAGTGGATAAGTTCATAAAATGTATTTGATAGGGAAAGTGTAAAATCTAATATGGAGCCCCACAGTACCCTTTCTGAGTGCACATTCTATGTGTGTAGAGAGCTTCAGGTAGTTGTATAGACCTGTGATTTTGGTATGTGATGTTTTTATTTATTTGAAAGTCTTAAAATAATATTTATTTTAAATGTAAAATCAATAAAACAAAATATCTTGTAGATAAAAGTTCTTGGGAAAAATTTCAGCATTATAGTATGCCTATTAGAAAAGTCAACACATTTTTTCCCTCTAAAACACTAAAAGTTATCTAGGGAAAAAAACATACTTCCTGAAACAGTTTCCTTTTAAAAATTAACTTGATCTTCCTCTGACTGCTTTGGTTGACTAATCCTGAGAAATCTCCCCATGATGAGATAGTTCTAATTCTGATTTTATCATTGTGGGGAAAAGGAAACTTCCATTTTTTTTCCTTAAGAGGGTATCAGTGCTTCATACAGACAGCTTTACTCTGAAAGAATACATTTCCTAAGACAGAGAATTGTTTAACCTTAGAAAATTAGTTACTCGGTTGTTTAAAATGCAAAGCTACTTCTAAAACTGATAGAGTGGACATGATTTAAAGATTACTCTTATAAGTTAAATGCTAGCAAGAAAAACATTGGAATAGAACTAAGTGTTGATGCTGTAAGATTCTTTCTTTCTTTTTCTCCTCCTCTTCCTCCTCCTCCCCCTTTTCTTCTTTGTTAAAGAAATACATCTATGGGTTTGGGGAATGTGTTCTTGGATGGACTTGTAAGAGACTCATATGAGCATAAGGCATTAACAAGTCCTCTAGAAATTGCCCTAAAAATGTTGGTCAGAGGTGCATGTGTTTTGTGGATACACAAGAAATCTGTAACCCCAAGCACTGTGTGCTTCACTGCAGGTAAGTTAGGCTTTCACTGGAAAGAGTGTGTGTAAGCAAGCTGCATAGAGAACTGATCTCCTGGCCTCCCATCAGCCTCCGGTGCCTGCTGTTGTTCCTGGCTGTGAACTCCCCAGATACTCAGCTCAGCATTTTTACAAGTTTCCCGAGGATGGCTGGCATGTCTCCATGTCTGTGTTGGTCCATTTCTGAGCTCCTTTTCTACCAGGAGGAGTGTCCGTTGGTGGACCGTGTTGGGTGGTCATATAAATTCTATCACAGCCCCTCACCCAATTGAAATCCATAGCTGTCTCTCTTCCTTCATCTTAGACTCATGAACAAGACGCCCACATGAAGCAAGCCTTAGTTCTGTAGAAAGTCTTGCTTGGTTGGACCTCTGAGGTCTATTAATTACCAGTTCTAGAAATAACTTTGGGTTTGTTTTGGATGTGGCTTGTCACTACCAAAACTCATGTAGAATCTGCTTGGCCATGTGCAAGGTTGGAAGATGAGAACTCTAAGAGGTGAGTGATTCCTTTGTTGAGAGAGATTAAGGCCATTCTTCTACAGCTGGGGCAATCCTCACAAGAACAAAGGAGTTACCTCAAGAGTGGATTGTCACAAATAATCTCTCTTTGTACATGTCCCTTGCCCGCCTACTGTGATTTACCGCAGCAAGAGGCTCTCACTAGGAACCAGGCAAACATACATCCTGAACCTCCAGAACAGTGAGCCAAATGAACCCCTTTTTCTTGTAAATTGCCCAGTGTCAGAAAATGGACTAGGATAAAGATGCTGTGACATTGCCCAAGGTCAAGGAGGAAAGCCCAAGATTTTCTGGGAAAGCCTGGTTGCTGGGAATTGAACTTAGGACCTCTGGAAGAGCAGTCAGTGCTCTTAACCTCTGAGCCATCTCTCCAGGCCATGGCCTCCATTCTTAAGGAAGATCAAACTCACCATTGTGATTTGGGTTTGAGAACGCAAATTCATCATCTCCCTTTCCTGTGAAGGCTTCGTAAATTAATTGAAAAACATACAGAACTTAGATACAATGAATCAAACTCTTGACTTGGACACAAAGTCCAGAAGATCTTAAGAGAATTCGCTCAAACCCACTCTTCATGGGCAAGCAGCTGTGGCCTCCCACGGCAGGGACAGCACCTGCCTCCTTGGTCTTGAGGACCCAGTGGAGGGGGAGGACAGGTGTTTCCTGTTTTAAAAAAAAAATGACTCGAGAGAGGAGGGTGTCAGAGACAGAGGAGTGGGAGTGCACACCGAAGCGGAAGGGACAGGGACACAGTGGCCTTACACAGCAGCACGACCCTTGCTGAGCAGCAGAATTAGCCACAGATACTCAGGGGAGAGCGGAAAAGACAGCAGCTCTTTTCTCAACTTCACCAAGTTCAGAGTCTTTTGGCTGAAGCACGGGCGGCAGGGGGCGGGGGGGGCAGGGAGGTCATGGGTCCTGTAGAATGTTGTAACAAGGCCAAAGCTGTGACCTGACTTGACTACTGAGTTTTTGACCCAGGGCACCAAAATCTGAAATGCAGCAAATATTAAATGCAGATTTGTGAAAGTCATTCAATCCCACCTCAATTAAGTACCATGCCACCAGGGCAGGGTGGGCACAAGCAGTGCTGAGTGGCCCTGGGGACCCAGTGATTCTATAGACATGCAGCTTCCTTCTCCACTTCCTTCCCTTTTCCTACTGAACACACTAGGACCTCTCTTGATTTACAGTGTTGGCATGTTCTTTATCCTAATGTCAAAATGTCTAGTCAGGCAGGGAGGAAATGGAAGGTGTACTTGATCAAAACGTATCATATGGAGCCAGGCATGGTGGCCTTTAATACCAGCACTTGGGAGGCAGAGGCAGGTGGATGGCTGTGAGTTCGAGGCCAGCCTGGTCTACAAAGCGAGTCCAGGACAGCCAAGATAACATAGAGAAACCCTGTTTCGAAAAAAAAAAAAAAGACCAAAACATATTATATGAACATGTAAAATTTTCAATCAATAAAAGAAGAAGAAGAAGAAGAAGAAGAAGAAGAAGAAGAAGAAGAAGAAGAAGAAGAAGAAAAGAAAAGAAAAGAAAAAAGAAAGAAAGAAAGAAAGAAAGAAAGAAAGAAAGAAAGAAACTAAAGGCAGAAGGATTTCACTCAAATAAGTAAGAGTTTTCTCAATGTGGGTACTGGGGAAGGAGAGATAGGAACATAGCTCAGTTGGTAGAATGCTTGACTAGCATGCACAAGGCCATGGGTTCAATCCCTAGTGTGTAAAACCAGTCATGGTGGCACATGCCTGTAATCCCAGGATTCAGACGTAGTGGTAGGAAGATCAAGGGTTCAAGGTCATTGTCAGCTACAATCTACCAGTGAGTAAAAGACCAGTCTGACCTACATGGGACCTTGTCTCAAAAGAAAACAACATACCAAAATTCTTTCAGTATTTTCAGTGTGCTTTGTGCTGTTCTAGGATCTTAGTAAGGAACACAGAACAAAACTGAGCTCACGGAAACAAAACAAAACAAACAAACAAACAAACAAACAAAAAACCGAAAAACTGAGCCCACATTCTGTTGAGAATTGTGGTGACCAGGGAATTTATCTTTAGAGAGAATCTTGCCTGCTGGTATCTTCTGTCTGCGTTTCCATGGAAACCAGAATGCCAGCAAGCCTACTACAGCCACTTGGAAGATGTTGCGAGCCTTGTTCAAGGGATAACAGCTGTATGGAAGGCAAGAGTCACAGAGGAGACTTCTACACGTGACTTGTTTTGTGTGTGTGGCAGCCTTTTCTTTACCTCCACTATGGGATCCAGCCTGTGCCTCCTTGGAGCTGGGATGACAGGCTCGTGCTACCACACTTGGCTCCAGATACTTTCATTCTAAGGCAGGAAACACACCACAACCACAAATTAACTACATTTTTTTTTTTAGTGGTGAAAAACAAGCTTTGAAGTCATATTTCTGCTTTGTTTTAATCGGTTACCCAAAAGGCAGTAGCAAAAGATTTTAAGTATTGTTTGCTTTCTTCTTTTGGGGGGGCAAGGTATCATTTTGTAGCCCAGACTGTCTCAGAGCTTGCATTCCTTATGTCTTGATTGCTTGGATTATAGGAATGTACCAAGATATCTGGATTTGGGAAAAAAATGTTTAGATTTATGTATTTTATTATTTTATGGATATGAATGTTTTTCCTGAATATATGTATATGCACCATGTACATGCTTGGTGCCTGCAGAGGTCAGAAGCGGTCACCTGATCTCCTTGGGCTCGAGTTACAGATGGCTGTTAAGGTGTCATGTGGATGCTGGGAATCAAACCTAGGTGGTCTTTATTGCTGAGCCAACTACCAGGCCCAGATTTAAATTTTATTTTGGTAAGATGCTCACAATGTAAAACATGTAGTCATAGTCACTAATAAGAGTGAAGGTTAGTGGCATTGCATTCACAGAGTTGTACTGTCACTGTCGCCATCATCTGATGCCAGGCTTTTTCTCCTTCTTGAACTGAAATCCCATACCCACTAACACAACTCCCCCTTCTCTCCACATTCCTGGATGCTGAATATTTTACTTTCTGACTCTACTAATTTTCCTACTCTAGTTTACAGATTTAAACTTATAAGAGGTTTGCCTTATTTATTTAGAAAACTCTCTCCAAGATTCATTCATATTGTAGCAGAATTCATTTTGAAGATTGAATAACTCCCCCATTGTATGGCTAGACCCTGTTTTGTTTATTTAATCCTTGGTGGACATAAAGTTTATTAAATGACTTATAATAAAAATTAGGATCTGAGTATCTGGCTCACTCTTTTCAGTTCTTTGTGGTCCATGTCGAAGAACTGAGCCACCAAATTGTGGTATAATTATGCACTTACCCTTGTAGAAATATTACACTGTTCTCCCCAATAATTGTAGCATTTTAAATTCTCTTCAGCAACGCACAAGGACCCAGATTACCTGCGTCTTCACCAACACTTTTTTATCGTGGTTTTCATTACTATCTCCTTAGTGACTAGTAGTGTTAATCTTAATAATTCATAACTTTATTACACATTGCTATATCTTCTTTTGAGAAACATCCTCCCTTTTTTTCCCTTAACTCATTGGGCTTTTTTATCTTTGTCTTTTTAACAAAAACAAATGGTTGAATTCTAGGAGTTTTAAAATTTGTTCTGAATATTAATTTTACCAGGCACATATGATTTATAAATATTCACATTTTATAGATGTCTTTCATTTTCTTGATAGTATCTTTTAAGTACAAAACATTTGATCAAGTATATAATATATTCATACTTTTTTCTTTGGTGCTTGGTTCTATGAGAAACCATTATCAAATTCCAATTTATTCAAATGTATTACTATTTGGCTACTAAAATTTTTGGAGACTTATTTTTATTTTCTTCAATATTTCACATGATTTATTTATCTATATTTTGTTTGTTTGAGTATGTTGCCTCCATATATGTGTGTGTACAATGTGTATGTTGCCCAAGGAGGCCGGAAGGAAGTGTTAGGTTCCCTGAACTGGACTTAGAGACCATTGTAATCTGCCAGCTGGTATTAGAGATCGAGCCCAGGCCCTCTGCAAGCACAACATGTATACTTAGCCCGGAACAATCTTTCCAACTTACTGTTCTCCTCTCCTTCTTTCCCTCCTCCTTCAAAGTTTTAGGTTTACAGAACAATTTAGAGGAAGATAAAAGAATTTCCAGATATTCCAACTGTCCTTCATTATCAAAATCATCCCTCAGGTGTTGCACACGGTTTATGAACCCACATGGGACACCGTAGTTACCCCAAGTCCACAATGTACCACAGGGATTACTTTTGGTGTTTTAATGTCTACAGGTATCTGTCATTTCATCATTCTATTTTCAGTTCCATAAAATACCTCTGTGTTTCCAAAGAGTTTAACAGTTAAACACATTATTCCTTAACTCCAACCATCCACTGCCAGTAAAGATTCGACATAAGTCAGGGTCTAAGTTCTTTTACTAGGGTGGATGTAATTTGGGACCCTTAATTCTATTCTATAAGTCCATACATTTATCCCTATGTTGGGACCACCTTGTTTTGCTTATTTTCTTTGATGGAAGTTTAAGACAGGAAATATGAGTCCTCTGTTATGGTTTGCAGATAAAATGGCCCTCGTAGGCTCGCGAGTTTGAAGACTTAATGCCCAGGTGGCCGTACTGTTTGAGAAGACGCCAGAGAACCTTTGAGATAGGAAGTGAGGTTGGTACCAGCAGAGGTGGGTCATGCCCATGAGCCTTTGAAGGTGATACCCACTTCTGCTTCCTGCCCATGTTCTCTGTATCTTGGCCCTTGACATGTAAACTCTAATTAGTCCTTCACCGAGGATATGAGAAAGATGATTCTGAAAATTATAGAGACTTTCAAGTGGCCCACAATAGCCAAAATACTCTTGGAAAAAGAAAAGAAAAATTGTGTCCTAGTAGAGTGTTTAGAACTTTAACTGTGCACCCTGCCAACATCAGTAGTCCATTTATTCATTCTGATTTCCGCTTGTTCCTCATGTGGTTTCCCTGATGAGAATCTATGATGCTGAATACAGAGGCGAAAGCAGACATCCTTGCCTGGAAGGGAAATTGGGAAATCTAACAGGGAAAGGTTATTCTGCCTTTCGCTATTGAACCTGGTGTCATCTGTATTCTCCACAAATAGCTCTTAATGTATTTAAGAAGTTTCACGCAAACTCCAGTTTGGTCAGTTATTTTTTAATCTTGAAACCACGTTGGATTTTACCAAATGCCTCTTTGCCTCAAATGCGGTGATAAGGTGTTCCTTCCCATTTGCCTTATTCATTTTGGGTTTTTAGTGGGCATACAAAGTAGCGGTGCAATAGGGACATCTTCATACATGCATCTCCTCAAGCTGTTCCTATTGTCAACTCTGCCCTTCTTCGCTGCCACCCCAGTGATATCCTACTAACTTAATAAATTTAATATAGTGATTCCCTTAAATATTTTTTCAACCACCTTTGCCCTGGTTGGGTAATTCTTACTGACTCAGTGTGCAATCCTTCTAATATGCCAAATGGTTTCATTTGCTAGCATTAGGTTGAGAGTGTTGCATTTACACCTTTGAAAGACATGTGTCTGTACTTATCTTGTGTGTTCTTAGCTTCGGGCTCCATGTGATGCTAGCTTTTTGCAGCAAGTTCAGATGGGTCTCCTCTTCCTTAGTTGCCCTTCCCCTCTTTTCCTTCTTCTTTTGCAAGAGCTTGTAAAGGATTGGTATTGATCCTACCTGAACATGCAATAAAATGCACTGGTGAGGCTGTATCGTCTTGGAGAGATATGCACTCTTGGGTTCAGTCTTTGGTGACAAATTAGAGATTTTCTATTTCTTTGTATGTCAGTTTGGATAATTTGTGTTTCTAAGAATGTGTCCATTTCATTTAATTAACTTATCTGATTTGTTGGGACGCACTGTTCCTAGTATTCCTGTATACAATTTCATTTCTGTAAAACAGGTACTAATTTCTATACTCTCGCTTCTGACTTCATTCATTTGTGTCTTCTGTTTTTCCTTTTTCTGTCTCAATAGACTTGCTGAAAAGTCAACTAACTATAGAGTTTCTTGACTCTATTTTCTTCTCTCAGTTTCCCTTATCTCCACTCTAATCTTTGCTATTTCCTTCCTCCTTTTAGCTTCGCAGATGAAAGCTCAGTTTTCTCTTACTTTCCTGTATATCTTCAAGATGTAAAGCTGCTTGCTCATTGATGTTTTTTGTGTTTTAACATGCAAACACTTGGAGCTATACAGTTGCCTGTAAGTGCTGCCCTTGCTAAGAAACATATGCTGTCTTTGTTTTCAACCACTTCTGAGCATTACCTCATTTCCCTTTTGATTTCTTCTTTGGTTCTGTTGTAGTTTAAAAACAGGTGGGTAATTTTCACACACTTGTGATTTTTCTATTATTCCATCCTGGGTTTCCAGCTGTGGTTTCATTCCACTGTGGTTGGAGTAGACATGGTCTGTTTTGCAGAATGTTCCATGTGTATGTGAGAAGAAAGCATATTCTGTATTTATTGGTGATCTGTATGACTGTTGGATTTAGTTGACTTATCATGTTATTCAAGCCCTCTGTTTGCAAAGCTGTCTTCTGTCTGATTGTTACATCCATTATTTAAAAGAGATATTGAAGTCTACAACTCTTGAGTATTTCTTCCTTCAATATGTCAGTTCACATCTTATATTTTATGTATATATGTTTATAATTGTTTTTTTTTTTCATGAATGGGCTCATATACTTGAGCCAAAACAAAAGTTACTATTAAACTTTTCCATCTCTCACAATATTCTTGAAGTTTGTTCTTTGGGAAACAAAAGACTAAATGTTTTCCTTTACTGTAAGTGCTCTGCTCATATTCTTAGTTTATTTTCTGCTCTTTTTAAATTGGTACTTTGCATGATCTCTCAGTAGTCACCTGAGGATGGAAAGTGGCTAAGGTGCAGAAAGAAGGGAGGGATTTAAAACATAATAGATTTAGTGTGTCTGATTTTTATGTTGAGGTCTTTTAGCCATCTGCCTTGAGCCATTTCTTCAGTCCAGTGTGGGGAAGAGCCTAGAACTCATTGGCACAGGAGACAACTTCCTAAAGAGAACACCAATAGATCAGGCTCTAAGATCAATAGTTAATAAATGGGACCCCATGAAACTGAAAAGCTTCTGTAAGGCAAAGGAAACAGTCAACAGAACAAAACAACAGCCTATAGACTAGAAAAAGATCTTCACCAACCCTACATCAGACAAAGGGCTAATATCCAAAATATATAAAGAAATCAAGAAATTAAACACCATCAAACTAAATAATCCAATTAGCTCTGGAGTACAGAACTAAAAAGAGAATTTTCAACAGAAGAACACCAAATGGCCGAGAAACACTTAAAGAAATACTCAACGTCATTAGTCATCAAGGAAAGGCAAATCAAAGTAACTCTGAGATTCCATCTTAACCTACCAGGGTGGCTAAGAACAAAAATTCAAGTGACAGCTTATGCTGGCAAACATGTGAAGAAAGGGGAACACCCCTTCATTGCTGGTGGGAGTGCAAACTACTTTGGAAATTAATCTGGTGTTTCCTCAGAAATTTGGGAATAGTGCCACCTCAAGAACCAACCAAGCCACTCCTGTGCATATACCCAAAAGATGCTCCACAATACAACAAGGACATTTGCTCATCTATGTTCATAGCAGCTTTAATCATAATAGCCAGAATCTGGAAACAACTTAGATGTCCCTCAACTGAAGAACAGATAAAGAAACTGTGGTACATTTACACAATGGAATACTACTCAGCTATGAAAAACAAGGAAGTCTTGAAATTAGCAGGCAAATGGATTGAACTAGAAATGATCATCCTGAGTGAGTTAACCCAGACCCAGAAAAATACACATGGTATATATTCACTTATAAGTGGATATTAGCTCAACATAGATGTCCTCTGAGAGACTCCACCCAGAAAGGGGAATGGGACAGACACCGAGACTCGCAGCCAGACTCTGGCCAGAGTTCTGAGAGTGAAGAATGGGGGATGAAAGGATCCAGAGGGTTCAGTAACCGCACAAGAAGACCATCAAGGCCAGCAGATCTGGACCCAGGGGGCCTGCACAAATTGTTGCACCAACCAAGGACAACACATGCAGTGAACCTAGACCTCCTTTTCAGATATAACCAATGGACACATCATTCTCCATGGCTGTAGGGCGATCTAGGACTGCCTCTGACATGAACTCTGGTGGCCCCAATTTGATCACTTCCCCTTGGTAGGGTGGACACACAGAGGAAGGGGATGCAGGCTATCTGGATAAGACCTGATAGGCTGTGGGCATATGGTAGTGGAGGAGGTCCCCTTCTGTCAGAGATCTAGGGAAAGGGAATAGGGCAGAAGAGAGAAGGAGGATGGGAACGGGAAGATACAGTGAGGGGGTTAACAACCAGGATATAATCTGAATAAATTATAATAAATTAAAAAAGAAATGGCTCATCAATTAAAAGTACTTACTGCTTTTTCAGAAGGCTCTGGGTTCAGTTCCCAGCATCCACATGGTAGCTCAAAACCATCTGTAACTCCAGGTCCAGGAGACCCAATGCCATCTTCTGATCTCCATTGGTACCAGGCACACACATGCTGCACATAAGTAGATGCAAGCAAAACACTCATATGCATAAAATAAAATAAATATATTTTAAAAATCATAGCATGCTTAGGCTGAGAAAAACGGCTTAATGGTTAAGTTCTTGCAGAAGATCAAAGGTTGGTTCCCAGCACCCATGTCATGCAAATCACAATCATTTGTAACTCTAGTTTCATGGGATCCAATGACTTCTCCTGGACTCTGTGAGCACAGATACATATATACTCCCCCACACATATATACGCATAAATAAAATAAATTTTAAAAAGAAGTGGCATGAAAAAAGTTTGGAGATTGTATATATATTTATTCACTCTCAGGGTTGTGGAGTTAGCTTTATGAGAATTCACATACTTTCACACGCACATAGGTATAGGCATATGTCAAAATGGAAAGTTGTACATTTCAGTTATCTATACACTTTTTGTGTCAGTTATACCTTTATCTAAGAAGTTGTGAGTAATAGAGTGAGGAATAGCCTTTAAAGTAGGGTTACTAGTAAGCATTATTCAACTGGGGAAATCATGAAAAGCTTCGAGAGAAAGCTGATGCTCATGGTATTGTTTTTTATGGCATCTTAAAATTAAATGTAAAGTCAAATGCACAAAACTGATATTGGGGGGATTTCAAAGTAGCATCTTCCTGTAGACTAGTTAGTATGAACTATGTAATGCTGGATATGAACTTATGTTGAGCTAAGAAGACATGTAGATATAGAAATTATTACAGTAATTAGTGTATTTCCTGACTCTGAAAGGGGCAAGATTGGACAGAAATGACTGTACTCTATGCTGCTTAATTTCTAAACATTCTCCAACAACATAAGAAGAAGAAGAAGAAGGAAGAAGAAGAAGAAGAAGAAGAAGAAGAAGAAGAAGAAGAAGAACAAGAAGAAGAAGAAGAAGAAAAAGAAGGAAGAAGGAAGAAGAAGAAGAAGAAGAAAGAAAGAAGAAGAAGAAAAGGGGATTTGGGAGGGATGGTGAGAAAGGAGAAAGAAAAAGACAAAAGGAAAAAATATAACCAAATGTTTAATACCAAAAGACTACCAATATTCACCCTGTGAACCCAATGCAACTGCAAGTAAATATCAGAGAAATCCAAATCAAGGCACTGTCTACAAATACCTGCCACTATGTCTCCCAATTATCAAGGCTTTCATAACAAATCATAACATCTCTCTTAGAATCCTTGTCTTCTGGGACATGTGATTATTCCTTCCTTTCTACCCCTAGTCCTCAGCTGAATGTGGGCTCTGACCCACGACTTGTCTCCAGTATATAGCATATAACAAAGGGGAGGGGCAATATTACCATAGGAAACTGGAAAACAGTGTTCTGTCCAGTTGCCAAGGTCAACATCATCAGTGATGAGTCATGTTGAAAGCACTCCCAGCGTGATACAATGAGAATGACACTTCAACCCATGCTCTCCTCTCCAAATTCTGTAAACCCAATATAACCACAAGTTAAATATCAGAGGAGCCAAATTGAGGAAGAGTGTACAAAATAACCTGACCAGTAGGTCTCCCAACTTGCCAAGGTTATCAAAACAAAGTCTGAAATTTTCCCATGGACCAGAAAAGGCAGCTAAAAGTGCTGATGGTATTGTTCATATGCTCCTGAAGTAAAGAAAAAGACATTCATGAAAAAACCTAACGGCAAGTTATAAGTACGTGTGTGTGTGTGTGTGTGTGTGTGTGTGTGTGTGTGTGTGTGTGTGTGTGTGTTAGTTATTTGTTTCATGGTTATCATCAAATGTCTGACAAGCATGGATGAACTTATTTGGGTCAGTTTGAAGGTGCGTTCCATCATGATGGTAAAGACACAGAGGTAGGTATGGTCCTGAGTGATGGTGTCAGGGCATGATGCCCACTCTGGAGAATTAGTAAGTAGAAACCAGATAAGACCTCAATGCTCCCAAGCAACCCAGTTCCTCCAACTTGACACTACAATCCAGATTCCAAAACTCAAAACAACACACTACATTGGCACGAGAGTCCACATGATAGGAAGGGCCTGGCAGCCAGAAAAGTGATGTGCCTGGTCACACTGACCTCAGAAGGTGGAGAGCCTCGAATGCTGGTCTCAACTGCCTTCTCTTTAGGATTCAGTCTGATACCACAGCCCACAGAGTGGTACCACCCACATTTGGGTAGGTCTTCCCATTAACCCAGCGGCGAAACTCCCTCATGGGACATGCCCGGATGTTTGTCTCCTAGATCCTTTCAAGTTGGCAAGCAATATTAACCACCTTCTAATTTCTTTCCCTCCTATGAGATTTTATTCTCAGGGCTCCCTGGTCTACAACCATGAGTGCCTATGTCTATGTCCTTGTTGAATTTTGTTTGTTTGCTTTGCTTTATCGTAGACTTGACACAGGCCAGAATGATCAGGGAAGGACAATTGAGAAAAATGCCTCCATCCGATCACCTATAGGCAAGTCTGTAGGGATTTTTTGATTGATGATTGATGTGGAGGGCCCAGCCAAGGAGGAGTGGTAACCACCCTGGCAGATGGTCCTGGGGTGTATAAGAAAGCAGGCTGAGCAATTAAGTAAGCAGAATTCCCCCACGGGTTCTGCTGCTATTCCTGCCCTCAGGATTCAGCTTGAGTGCCTTCCCTGACTTTCCTCAGGGATGGCTACCTACTTAGCGACTAATGTGAGTGGAAAACTCCCTTTCTTCATGGTGTTTTATCATAGCAATAGAAACTCTAGTACAGTCTATCTTTATGAAATTAAGAAACAGATGACTTCCAAGTGTTTGTTTCTTCTTCAAGATCTTTTGGCTATCCTGGCACCCTTGAGATTTTGCATGAATGAATGCAGCTTTATATTTCTAAAACAATTTATAATTTTGAAAGAGATGGCATTTAATCTGTGAATCACTTTGGATAGGACTTATTTTTGTGTTAACCAATCTTTTGTCTCTGTTACAAAATACCTGAAACCAACAATAACAATAAGGAAAACCTGAAGGAGGTAATATTTAGTTTGGCTTATGATTTCAGAGGTTTTAATCCATGGTGACATGGTACAATTGTGATAGGCCTATCGTGGGATAGAACATTATGGTGGGGAGAGCATGGCAGAACAAAGCTGCTCACCTTAAGTGTTCAGGAAGGAGAGAGAGAGAGAGAGAGAGAGAGAGAGGAGCTGGAGACAAGGCATACATTTAAATGCAGGGCCCCAGTGATCTACTTTCTACAGCCAAGTCTGTTCTCTAACAATGAACTCATCAACAGGGTCACTCAATGATGGATGAAGTTAGTATCTTCAGAATACAATCAGATCTCAGCAGCACCATCAGCTGCTGTTTTTAACACACAAGCTTTTTGGAGGGATACAAAAATGTGTAAAAAATATTTTTGATGGACTATTAAGTCATAGTCTATAAACATGGGACATCTTTTCATTTATTTAACTCATATATATGTTAATATATGTATTATATAATATATAATATATATATATATATATATATATATATATATATATATATATATATATATACATACATAACTTCAGCAATGTTTTATTGTTTTTTTCTTATAAGGCTTTCGTCTCTTTGGTTAAGTTACTGATTATTTTATGCCTTTCAATATTATCATTAATGAAATTATTCACTTTATCTCCATTCTAGTTTGCTTATTTTAGTTTATAATAAAGCAAACTGTCTTTGTATGTTAACTTTAAAAAAAGTTTGTTTTTTGTGAGTGCACTATGTGCATGTCCAAGAAGGACAGAAGAAAGTATTGGAGTCCCTGGAACTAGAGTTAAATGGTTGTGGCCTACTATGTGGGTATTAGGAAACAGAACCCAGGCTCTCTGCAAGCATAACAAGTTCTCTTAATCACTGAGCGATCTCTGCAGCCCTTGTGCTGACTTTTATATATTGCTTTTTTGCATGTTAGTCTAATGCTGTGTTAGATTCTATTTGGTCATGGTGTGCAATTCTTTAATGGTGCTATTAACTGTGTTTAGATAGACCTTTGTTGAGGCTATTTGTATCTGTTTTCATAATAGATGTTCTATAGTCTTCTTATAGCATTGTTAGGCTTTGGGATTCATAAAATAGTGGCATCCTAAGATGATTAGAATTCCTTTCCAACTTTCTGGATGGGTTAGAGGATAATTGATGGTGTTTCTTTAAAGTGGTAGAATGTATGTCAATGAAGGAACCCTAGACTTTTCTTCAATGGGAGGTATTTCACATCTTATCACAAATTATAAACTTTCTTCATGATTCATTCTTGGAGGGCTTTGTGTTTGTGGGTGTTTGTCCATTCATCTAGGTTATCCAACTTGTTGGTGTCTTTTCACAGTTCTCTTTTATAATCTTTTATCTTTCTGCTGAATGGACAGCAATGACCCTGATGGCATTTCTGAATTTAGTAATCGTAGACTACTTTCTTTTGTTCTTAGTCAATCTAGTTAAAGTTTTGTTTTTGTTGTTGTTATTGGTCTTTTTGAAGAGCCAACTTTTGGCTTTCCTGATTTTCTCTATTGTTTTTCTATTCTCTATTTTGTTTATCTCTACTGTAATCTTTATTATTTCCTTCCTTCTGCTGGCTTTGGGGTTAGTTTGTTCTTCTTTTCCTAGTTCCTTAAAGTATAAATTTAGGTTGTTGATTTGAGATCTTTCTTAATGTAAGCATTTATTGCTATAAAATTTCCCATTCAGCAGTATTTTCACTGCATCCTGTAAGCTTGGATGTTATATTCTAACTTCTTTTGTCATTTTTTTCCCTGGCTCATTTGTGTGTGTGTCCAGTTTAATTTCAACATATTTGTGAAGTTTTCAGTTTCCTTTTGTTTTTGATGGGATGGCGAATAGTACTCAGAATCAAACCAAGGCCTCTCATAAGCTAGGCAAGAATGCTACCATTAGGTACACCGTCAGTCCTTCCTTTATTGATTTTTAACTCCTAGTGTGTCCAGAGGAGACAGTTTGTCTGATACGAATCTTTTTAAATACACAGAAACTATTTGGTGATGTAACTTATGTGCTCTACTGTTGTGAGGTGAGATCAGGCAGAGAGTAAGAGGCTATGCTGGGAAAGGGAGTCCTTCACCTAACCAGGCTCAGAATAGCTATTCAAACTGGGAGGACTGCAACCTCAAGGAGCAGAGTCCTTCCAACAACGTTCTATCTAATACCCAATACTGTTGCATCATGATGGAAAAAAAACCATCAACTTGAACCAGTGTCAGTCAGGACCTATAGAAAGCAAGGAGCATTATTCTCACTCTAAAATGTAAAAGAAAAAAAAATAGAGAAGAGGCTCCTCCTACAGGTATCCTCTGATATCTACATGAATGTTGTGACATGAACATACCTGTTAACAACCACACAAACACAACTTAGTATTAAATATAATAAAATGCTTTCAATGAAACAGCTAAATGAACTATATAATTATATCTTTCCTTGAGCCTATCAGAGACTTGAAATAAGAGGATACAAAAATAGCCTGTCTACAGAAAGATTGGGCATTATGGGAATGGTGCATTAAATGCATTCTCAACTTATGATATTTTCTATTTATGGTGTGCTTATTGGGATATAACCTCCTTACAATTTAAAGACCATCTTTACTTAGAGCTCTTCGAATTTATTTCTCCATGAACAGAAATTTCAATAATAATACGAAAATAGAAATCAAGTTTGTGCAATTAAATTGGTGTGGCAAAGTTCGTAGGTTTCTCTTATAATACATAACCTGTTCATTATTCTGTAAATATATATTAGGGATATTTTTTGTCTGATACTATGAGCACACAGATGTTACTGTGAGGGAACTGGGTGAGGCTTGGGAGCCATCTCTCAAATAGACTGTGTCTCCCAGGACTATCTAGAGGCTACAGTTAGGATAACAAGACCAAATGGAGATGAGCGATGAGATGTTGAAAGTTAAGATGCTATACGCCCATCCTGGTGTCATCCATCGATCATACATGGGTATCATCAGATTATCGTTGCAAAGTACGGCATCACGTGGCTTACTGCCTCAGTGTTTACAACTGATTTAAGCTTACAGTGTTCAAACACTAGGCGAGGAGTAGGCTTCCTGTGTGACATGATGATCTGCTGTGCAGTGGCACTGGGGAGCTTTGCCTTGAAGCAGTTCCCATCACCACATCCGAGCTCAGCTGGGAACACTGGAAAGCTCTGTGTCGACATGGATCCCTCACTCTGCACTCCATCCTCTCTGTCCCTGTGTTAGTGTTGGGAAGGCCGTTATTACCTCTTCCACGGTGACCATCACATTCACCTCTTGCTCTTACCTGCTTATTTGCCAACACTTATATCAGTACTGCACGCAAGTTTAGAATGTTAACCATGCACTTAACAATGGGCAAAACAATATACTGTCAGCTAGCCATGATGGTGTGTACTCATTGCTCATACCCAAGGGGGAAATACTCACTTGGAGGGGGCGCATTCAAAATATGATTTACTATCAGCTACTGAACAAAAGAAGTTGCCATTGAATTTGCTGTTATTGGTTTTGCTGCTGTTGTGG